>NC_035441.2:41884645-41993234 GCF_002127325.2 Helianthus annuus
TGATCTTATACCTATGATCTTGGGGGAATTTAAAGTAATAGTGGGTATGGATTGGATGTCTCAAAACCACGCGGAGATAAATTGTGAAACCAAAACCATACTCCTCCAATCTCCAAGTGGAAGGCGATTAAATATACAAGGCGAAAGAAAGGTGGAAGCGAAGTTATGTACTCTCGTTCAACCTATTAAGCATGTGCTTAATGGGAGTAGGGCATATTTAGCTTACGTGGTAGATACTCAACAAGGCTCCCCGAAGCTCGAAGATGTCGAAATTGTGAACGAATTTCCGGATGTATTTCCGGAAGAATTGCCGGGACTCCCTCCCGAAAGAGAAATAGAGTTTCGCATCGAATTAAATCCGGATGCGAAGCCAGTTGCGAAGGCTCCCTATTGGCTTGCTCCCACCGAGATGCGGGAATTAATGACACAATTACAAGATCTTCTAGATAAGGGCTTCATACGCCCAAGTGTGTCGCCTTGGGGAGCACCTGTCCTATTTGTTAAAAAGAAAGACGGGTCGATGCGCATGTGTGTCGACTATAAAGAATTAAATAAGCTAACCGTAAAGAACCGCTACCCTTTACCTAGAATTGATGACCTTTTTGATCAATTACAAGGGGCGAGTTGGTTCTCGAAGATAGACCTGCGTTCGGGGTACCATCAAGTTAGGGTACGGGAAGAAGATATTCCAAAGACCGCGTTTAGAACCCGTTATGGGCATTACAAATTTCTAGTCATGTCGTTTGGATTGACGAATGCGCCGGCTGCGTTTATGGATCTTATGAACCGAGTATGCCGATCTATGTTGGATAAATCTGTGATTGTGTTCATAGACGTTATTCTAGTTTATTCGCGAAGCAAAGACGAACATGCAATGCACTTGCGTGAAGTACTTGAAGTTCTCCGTAAGGAGAAACTCTACGCAAAATTCTCAAAATGCGCCTTTTTGGCTCAGAGAAGTGCAGTTTTTGGGGCATGTGATCAATTCGGAGGGTGTTTTAGTTGATCCTTCAAAGATTGATGCTGTAATGAAGTGGGTTTCTCCGAAGAACCCGACAGAGATAAGAAGTTTTCTGGGCCTTGCGGGGTACTATAGAAGGTTCATACAGGATTTTTCAAAGATAGCCTTACCCTTAACAAAACTGACAAGAAAGAAAGAGAAGTTTGTGTGGGGTAAAGAACATGAGGAGGCTTTTCAAATGTTAAAGGAGAAACTATCACGTCCCTCGGTCTTGACATTACCCGATGGAACTGAAGACCTGGTGGTCTATTCAGACGCTTCACACCAGGGATTAGGCTGCGTTCTGATGCAAAGGGGAAGAGTTATCGCTTATGCTTCAAGACAATTGAAGCCGCATGAAGTAAACTACCCGACTCACGATCTAGAATTGGCAGTGGTAGTGTTCGCCTTAAAGATTTGGAGACATTATTTATACGGCACGAGCTGCACAATTTACTCAGATCATAAAAGCCTCAAGTATCTCTTCGAGCAGAAAGACTTAAATATGAGGCAACGGAGATGGCTGGAACTTATCAAAGATTATGATTGTGATATCCTTTATCACCCGGGAAAAGCAAACGTGGTAGCCGATGCGTTAAGCCGAAGAGAGTATCCGTCTCCTCTTCGTGTAAAGTCCATGAAGATGATAGTTACGCCACGATTACTTGAAACGATACGTGAATCTCAAATAAAGTCGCTTGGAGCGGAAGACTTAAAGAAAGAAAGATTAAAGGGTGTAATCGATAAATTAGAAGAAAATTCGACCGGGCTCAAGACGCGATTCGGCCGAATTTGGATACCCCAATTCTGTGAAGTCAAGGCCGCTCTACTCGATGAGGCACATAAGTCACGAAATTCGGTCCACCCCGGGCTACAAAGATGTATCGGGACTTGAAGGCCAATTATTGGTGGCCGGGCATGAAACGCGATATAGTCAAATATGTCGCGAAATACTTAACATGTTCCCAAGTGAAAGCCGAGCATCAAAAGCCGTACGAGGAATTACAACCCTTGGAAATACCGATATGGAAGTGGGAGGAATTAACGATGGATTTGGTAACCAAGCTTCCTAGAACGAAAAAGGGGCATGATACGATATGGGTAATCGTGGACCAACTTACGAAAAGCGCTCATTTTCTACCCATTAAAGAAGCCTACTCTTCCGAGAAAATGGCGGAAATCTACATGAACGAGATTATATATCGACACGGTGTGCCCGTGTCAATTGTCTCGGATCGGGACACTAGATTTACTTCTCGATACTGGCAAAAGTTTCACGATAGTGTGGGTACGAAATTGCACATAAGTACTGCCTATCACCCTCAAACTGACGGCCAGTCAGAAAGAACTATTCAAACACTTGTTGATATGCTGAGGGCGTGTGCCCTAGATTTTGGGGGAAGTTGGGATGACCATTTACCACTAGTGGAATTTTCCTATAATAATAGTTACCATAGTGGTATCCAAATGGCTCCGTATGAATTACTGTACGGGAGGAAATGTAGAACTCCCGTATGCTGGGGAGAAGTGGGGCAAAGAGAGCTTGCGCCAAGTGATTTAATAGCAGTGACGAATGAAAAGATTAAGCTAATTAGAGCTCGACTGAAAGCAGCCCAGGATCGACAAAAAGCTTATTCAGACAAAAGAAGGCGTCCCATTGAATTTCAAGTCGGAGACTTGGTACTGCTGAAAGTGTCCCCATGGAAGGGTATAATCCGTTTTCGCAAACGGGGTAAATTTGGTCCTCGTTATATCGGACCGTTGAAAATCTTGGCTCGGGTTGGAAAAGTTGCATATCGATTAGAATTACCGCATACTCTGGACGGGATTCACAATACCTTCCATGTATCACAGTTGAGAAAGTGTCTTGCGGATGAAACAACATTAGTACCTCTTGATGATATAGAGTTAGACGAGGCATTGAACTATGTTGAAAGACCAATAGCTATTAAAGACGTTAAGGTGAAGAATCTCCGCAACAAAGCTGTTAGACAAGTGTTGGTGCAATGGCAGCATCGAAAGGGGTCAGAACTTACATGGGAAGCAAAAGATGAAATGAGGAAGCACTATCCGTTTCTCTTTGGTATGTACACATCTAAATGGAATATATGTTCAGGTTTCGAGGACGAAACCTCTTTTAAGGGGGTAGACTTGTAACACCCCAAAAATGATAAATAATAAGTAAAGGTAAATAGTAAACTTAACATAGTTAAGTATGTATGGTAAGATGGTAGCTAAATGTGGTTTAACATTAGTAATTGTAATTAGTAATTAAGTCTAAGGGGGTTAAGTGTTAAATGATTAAACTTAATTACTAAAAACAATTAAAACTCAAAAAGATAGTAAAGAAGTCCCTGGGGATCGATCGACCAAAAACAGGAAGAGAAGGGAAAACCCTAAACTCAAGATATCAAGAAATTGAAGCCTAAATCACAAGAAAATTCGATGCATGAGCCCCTTTTTCCGAAAATCTAACCCTAATTAGTGAAGTGGTAAGTTTAATTTTCTGAAATTGTGATTTGTTGAATGAGGGGTCAAACCCAATTTCGATTTCTTGTATCAAATGTGAGAAATCTGAGTTAAGATTGCTTTCTAGAACAAGAATCATGCTTGATTTTGGGATTGTATGATAGGTATAGTGAAAACCCACTTTGTAGAGATTGTGTAATGAGTAGGAAGCTTATAATGATTATGATCATGTGTTAGATTGATATATGATTTTGTTTGTAATACTTGGATGCTAGATAAACTGATTTAGAATGAAATAACTATGTAAATTCAAGGGAATGTGATTGTCGTGTGATGATAAACTAGTAGGAATATGCTTAATAGACTTGTACCTTGTACCTTAATTATGATGCCTACCAAGTGTTCGATGAAATGCCTAAAAGATAAATGTATATGGAAAATGGTAGAATGAGTTGATAGACTAAATGAAAGAATGAATGTTTTAATGTAGGCGTAAAGGAGGAAGGTACAAGCACCAAGAAAACGGAAGGCGCGCAAGATCGAGGTATGTTCCATTGCATACAAATCCTTGTTTAAATTTTCTTTTATTTAACTTTGATGTAAGACAACCCTTGTATGACAATCATGGTAATTAGCGAGAAGATAGCAAATCCTTTGTGGATTTGGTTATGCTAACGAAAGTTGTGTTAAGCTATGCAATTTGACCGGTTTAAATTGAATCGTGTCAAGTAGGAATGTATGCCATCCGTTAAGAACGGGTAGTCGTGAATGCTCAAATGAAGGAATGAAGTTCAATCCGTTATATGGATAGAATGAAAGATTATGTTGAAAGCAAATAACCCTATGTTATAAGGATGAAGTAGTATGCTAAATTCTCATTATGATAGCGTATGCCATACCCAATTAATTGGGTAAACGAATGCATAAGAAAACGTAAATGTGTATTTGAAAGAAACTAGAATGTTTGATATTGTATGCGGAATATGCATCATGACTAACTTCTAAGGTTTTGTTGTTAATTGTAGGTAAATCCTCGATTTAGACTACATGGCGAATTGGAGCGAGCACGTGATAACCACTTAATATACCAAGCGCTTCCGCTAGTTTGCTTTAATGTTTTGGGTCAAATAATTGTGAAATTTTGTCTAAACTTGTTAGTAGACGTATTTGTCAAACTTGAAGTTTTTTCTTGGTTTTATTTGCGTCTAGTCGTAAGGGTCATGAAATATTTTGTATGGGAGTTGTATGAAACAGGGATATGCTCATTTTACGGATGGGTCATGTCCGATTTTTGTCATAAATATGTATAAAACTTGTTATTTCAAGTCTTTAAATCATCCTTGTAAGTTGTTTTTGTAAGGACGAAAATGCGGGTCTTACAATTCCAAGCCACCGTAAGCTACGGTGGTCACCGTAGCTTACGGCGCTGACCTGCGTAAATGTGTAACTTCCACCTTTTAATGCGGATTTATGGTGTCTTTTCATGCCCAATCAATCCCATTCGGTTACATAAACTTTGGAGACGAATTTTGGGTGTTCTTGAGAGCTTGAAACAATTTCTAAACATCTTATTAGTGTTTTTAATTCCTATGAACATTGATATGTATGTGATGATGATTGTCCAAGTCATGAGTGGCTAAACTTATGGTGATCATCTTTGGTTGAAGGTTATGTAAGACTTTGTGCTTGAATTCCTTATTTCTAGAATACAAACTTTGTCTTTATGATTTATTTGTTATGGTGTGTGATTGATTGTTTGTAAATTGTTGATTCTTATGTTAATCTAGTTTGAAACCATACGTTCTTGGTGCCGTTGGCAATCGAGATATCATGGGTAGAATTAGGATTAGGTAAGGGTTAATTGGTCATCGGGTAACAACCTCACGTTCGAGGAATCTGAGTACTTAGTTCCCTTTTATCACAACAAGTAATCACACATGAACTATGTCTATGTAGTTCTTTCTAGTGAAATGATAGCATAAACGTCGAAGCAAACCGGAAACTAAAGATGGTCATTTGTCTCTAAATTGTTTACAAACCAACATTTTCATTTTGAAATTAGATTAGTAATCTTAGTTTAAAGAATCAAATCAATCAAACCAACTCTTGAATTTTATTTTCATTGCATTTAGTTTAATTTTAGTTAACCTAGACAAACCTTTAAATAACACACATTCCACAAACTCCCTGTGTTCGATACCCACTTGCCACTAACTATTTAGTAGTAATTGGATTAAATTTGATTGTGACCACGACATCACGTCAAGGGGCAAAATGGTCATTTCTTTTTTCTAAATAAATACCATATTTTATAAGACAAATATGACCTGATTTGCCTCTGAGAAAAATGACAAAATTGCAGGATTTTATAAGAAAAGTATGACCTGATTTCATTTTTGGACCAAAATGGCAATAAAACTGAAACCACATGGACCCAGATGCAAAAGGTTTGAGTTTTGGACTAAAGTGGCAAAAGTAACCAAACCTCAGGGACCAAAATGGCAGTTTACTCGAAAAATTAATACATTGCTCTCAAAATTTAGTAATCTAAAATCTCATTCAATAAAACATATCCAAAATAAGCTCAACCTAATACATTACAAGCCAAAATCAAGTTTAACAACACAAAATACGTTCTTAATTTCAACGAAATACAATATAAGTTTATTAGCATGATAATTAACCTTTAAATGTGGTATAGATATCCAATTACACTGATAATAAGTTTTTTGTGATATATTATAATGTATATAAAAAATAAAATATATTAAAAGTAAGATAATCCGAGCTAAGCCGAGTCGAGCTGGTATGCGAGCCAAACCGAGCCAATCCAGCTCGTTACGAGCCGAGAGGAGCCGAGCTAGACTCACTTTCTAACCGAGCCGAGTCGGCTCGGCTCACTTTCAAACCGAGCGATATCGAGCGAGCTTTTTCTGAGCTAAATCCGAGCGAGCTCCGAGCCGTCAGTTTTTTAGACAGCCCTACCCGAATATAATGGTTGTATTTTAAAATTTAAAGTAGAAAAGAAAAAGAATATTGAAAGTGTTCACTTGATGGAGAAATAAATTGGCCAAACTTATTAGAAAGTTGCTACATGAACCGATTTTATTGGTGGCAGATGAATTCTTAAGTATATGAGACAATAACATACTTTGTATAGCTGTGGAAATGTGACGTGGCTGTTTTTAGTGATCGAGTTTTGGACGAATGTAGTTTCTTTAAATCTAACTAGAAAAAGAAGAATATGACGTTATTAATAGGTAGAAAGACTGGGAATGGTTATTTTTAGGCATGTAAATGTAAATGAATTAAACAAATACGGACAGAACTTTTTCATATTCGTTCCTTGAACTTTTTACGAACAAATTAATGAACACAAACACTTAAATCAACGGATTTCGTTGTTCATGTTCGTTTGATTAAAAAAATGAATGTATCCGTGTTTGTTTATGTTTGTTTATCAAACCATTTTTCTAAATGAACAATTCATGGGCATAAATAGATATCTAGTAAAAATAAACGGATTTCCAAATTAAAGTCAAGAATACCATGATCATCATAGTTAAATGTTCAAAAGTAAATAAATCTATCTTAATAAAGGTTTTTCAAATACAAAATATATATTGATTTATTAATATTAGATATATATTTAAGCCAACAATTAAACAAAAAAAAACATAAGTAAGACAAACCAGTGTTAATGAGTGAATATGACAGACTATAAATGAAAGGGCATAAACAAATGTTTACAAACATAAATGAGCGAATCACACATGTGTTCATATTCATTCATTTAATTAGATAAATAAAAATCTCTGTTCATGTTTGTTCGTTTATTAATGAACGAATAAAAGGAACTTTTCGTCGAATGGCTTATTTTGCTGGCCTAGATATTTTCAGTCTCGCATGGGGTTGTAAGATTAAAATTTTAAAAGTGATCTAGTCTATATTAGGTGCTTCATCACTAGTTTACTAATGGGTTTTGGGTTTTTTTTTTTAACGGTTAACTTCATTAGAAACACAAACTATTCAAAACGGGCCGCCGAACAAAGAACCATTACATATTACAAAATTACACCACATCTCCCAAGTCGCGTCCTTATGTTTAGATCTGTTAGAAAACCAGAAAAAACTCAAAGCCTTTAGCTCACTGCAGATCGATTCAATCGAGAACTTTATCTCATTCCTGGTCCTCCATAGCAGCCAGCACCCCACCAAAATGATACCATACAGCGCCTCCTTCACCCGGTCCGAGATTCTCATCACGTCTGCTGATTCTAACAAGTCTCCGAACAAGAACGCGTATATGATAGGAACCTTACACCACAAGAGCTAATCTATCGCCAGAGGGTAGACGCCACGTAGCAAGCCGTGAAAATATGATCAACCGAGTCATCCCCGGAGTTGCATAAACAACACATAACATCCTCAACCTGAATATTTTTCTTCTCAACACCAAACACGTAGGGATTTTTCCCATTTCAGCCCGCTAAGCGAAAATTTGACCCAACGCATAATGTAGGGATTTTCCCCTATCCCTTGTGTCGTCACCCATACATAACAACCCTTTAACTGCACTGACTGAAAACTCCTTTGACCCGCTTCCTATCCAACTTCCTTTGACCCGCTGTCACGGCCCTAGCCCTGGTTTAACCTAGTCCAGAGCCGCGAGACAGAAATCCCGTGGTATTTGATTTAGGCGACAGCGGAAGTCTTTAAGACAGGATCTTTTAATATTAAAAATGCTCGTTACATAATTTAGGGATAAAACCCGTAAGTTACATTAACATGATTTCACTAGGAAATCTTTATTTCTCAAAACATGTTTCTCTTATTTATTTATATTGAGCCACTCCTTTAAGCTTGTAATGCTTCACAGTATTTTTTTCCTGGTTTACAACAGATCACCTGAAACATGTTTGAAAAAGGTTTTGTCAGCGGGGAAATACTGAGTGAATCATTCATTTTGATAAAATGACACTTAGTTATAAATTACAGTATAAGAGCGATTACAATGGTTTCTATCTTATTGTTATATGGCACCGTGTCACCTCCTGGTGACGGTGGTCATACCACTATTGGGTCCTGTCACCCAATTAGTGATGATTATCACTGTTAGGGCTTACATGCCTAACCTATGTTAGGGCTTATTAGCCTAACCCTGTGAGAAAATTAGTAATGTGCACAATACCCCACTAGCCATTGATTAAGATAGCCATGACTTAATCCCTGTAATTGTAACCTTTAAAAATAACTTGAGGTATTGTAAAACAGTTGATATAAAGAGAATGACTCACATTGCAGATTTAACGAGCAATGTATAAGCCTACTGATTAGCCTTGTTTAACCTAATTTAAATAACAATGCACACAAACTGGGTTAGTAACTAATACAGCAGTTACGACAATTCACGAGATTAAACCCTCAAAACGATTGACAAAGTGCAATACTTAAATATCCAACGGATTCACAACGAATGACAGAGTATAGCCCGAGTTTGGGCAGCACTCAAACATCATGTCGAAATCACGATGAATAACAAAGTATAAACCCAATTTGAGCAGTACTCAAACAATCGTTGGATAGTTTCAATCGATTGGACGTTGAATCGTAATAGCGATCGAGTTATTACCCTGTTTTGCGGCAACGATTCGTGAATCGTGTGTGTTTGTAGGACTGTTTCTGCTATAACTCAACGTATAATTTGAATTAGGACGTCGAACTAACACCTGAAATCAAGTGACAACCCCCCTATTTATACTGAAAAATTGACTCCCTCGCGTGTCGCGACAGGGAGACTTGTCTCCTTCGCGTGTCACGACGGGTAACATTTTTAGGGTAGGGTAGGTTCGTGTCCAGGTAGCTTAGCTGAGTTGGTTTCGCATGAAAATTCAATTTACACGTTAAACTGTTAGGATATTACCAACTAGGGTTTACCCCCCCCCCCCTGAGTTTTAGGGGCCCTGATTCCGATTGTTCTGAAAATTTTAGGGTTAATGCAGAATTACTTGGGTTTCTCAATTAGGGTTTCCTTAATAGACAATTAACATACTAAATATAATTTTTAGTGAGAGTTGTTACATCCTCCCCACCTTAAGGAAAATCTCGTCCTCGAGATTTACTAGAATAGATGAGGATATTTCCGCTTCATTTATGATTCCAGCTCCCAAGTGTATTCTAGTCGTTTGTGCTTGAGAAACTTGACTTTTCTGTCTTCTATCTGTAGTGGTTTCTCCACAAATTTCAGCTTTTCATTTACCTCTATATCTTGGAGAGGTACTACCAGGGATTCGTCGGATAAACATTTATTGAGATTGGATACATGAAATACGTCATGTACTCCAGCTAGTTCTTCTGGTAGATGTAAACGATAAGCAACTGGTCCTATTCGTTGCATTACTGGAAATGGTCCTACGTATCTTGGACTCAGTTTTCCCTTTTTACCGAATCGTACTACTCCTTTCCAAGGAGAAACTTTCAAAAGTACTTTGTCTCCGACGTGAAACTCTAGTGGCTTGCGGCGATTGTCAGCATAGCTTTTCTGACGATCTCTAGCAGTCTTCAATCTTTCTTTGACCTGAGTTATCTTGTCAGTAGTTTCTTGCACAATTTCAGGTCTTGATAATTGACTTTCTCCTATTTCTGCCCAACAAACTGGAGTTCTGCACTTGCGTCCATACAGTGCTTCAAATGGAGCAGCTTCGATACTTGAGTGATAACTATTGTTATAGGAGAATTCAATTAAGGGTAAGTGGTTATCCCAATTACCACCGAAATCAATTACACATGCTCGGAGCATGTCTTCCAAGGTTTGTATCGTCCTTTCACTTTGTCCGTCTGTTTGAGGATGATATGCAGTACTTAAATTTAATCGAGTTCCCATTGCTTCCTGGAAACTAGTCCAGAAATGGGAAGTGAAACGACTATCTCGATCTGATACAATGTAGAGTGGAACTCCATGTAAGGATACTACTTCATCTACGTATAATTTGGCTAATCTTTCCATGCTAAAGGTTTCCTTCATCGGTAGAAAATGAGCTGATTTGGTTAATCGATCCACAATTACCCAAATCGCATCATTACCTTTTCTGGTTTTGGGTAACTTAGTAACAAAATCCATTGTTATGAGTTCCCATTTCCATACAGACATTTCTAACTGTTGTAGTAGTCCTAAAGGTTTTTGGTGTTCGGCCTTAACTTGTGAACAAGTAAGACACTTAGATACATATTCAGCTATATCCTTTTTCATTCCTATCCACCAAAAATTGTTTCTTAAATCTTGGTACATCTTATTGTTTCCTGGATGCATGGTATACCTAGATTTATGGGCTTCTTCTAAAATTTTATTTCTTAATTCTCCTTGCTTAGGTACCCAAATTCTTTTCTTGTGGAATCTCCAAATTCCATCGTTTCCTTGTTCTAGTTCCTTTATATATCCTTTCATTCCTTCAGCATCGTCTTTGATTGCTGTTTCTTGAACTTTCTTTAATTGCTCCATTAAATCAATTTGCAGATTTAATCTGAGAGCACGGACTCGCTTTTGCTTTTCATGATACTTACGGCTTAAAGCATCTGCAACTACATTTGCTTTTCCTTCGTGATATTGAATATCACAGTCGTAGTCACTTAGGATTTCCATCCATCTTCTTTGCCTCATGTTCAATTCTTTTTGCCTAAATATATATCTTAGACTTTTATGATCTGTATAAACAGTAAACTTACTTCCATACAGATAATGTCTCCAGATTTTAAGGGCAAAAATTATGGCTCCTAATTCTAAACATGAGTCGTATAATTTTCCTCGTGTTTCTTCAATTGCCTGGAGGCATATGCAATTACCCTCTTGCGTTGCATCAACACACATCCAAATCCTAATTTTGAAGCATCACAATATACTTCAAAATCTTATGTTCCTTCGGGCAAGGCTAAAATTGGAGCATTTGTCAATCTTTGCTTTAAAATCTTAAAAGCTTCTTCTTGTCTAGGTCCCCATTCAAACTTAACTGCTTTACAGGTTAGCTAAGTCAAGGGTACAGCTGTTTTAGAAAAATCCTTAATAAATCGTCTATAGTATCCAGCTAAGCCTAGAAAACTTCTAATTTCCATAGCCGTTTGCGGGACCTTCCATTTGGTGATTGCTTCTATTTTAGCAGGATCTACGTGAATTCCTTCGTGATTCACCATATGACCTAAAAATTGCACTTCTTGCAGCCAGAATTCACACTTCGAGAATTTGGCGTAAAGCTTTTCCTTTCTTAACAAAGTTAAGAGTGCATGCAGGTGCTCGCAATGTTCCTCCTGACTTTTGGAATAAATAAGTATATCGTCGATAAAGACAATTACAAATTTATCCAGATACGGTTTACAGATTCGATTCATCATGTCCATGAATGCTGCAGGTGCATTCGTTAATCCGAAGGGCATGACTGTAAACTCATAATGACCATACCTAGTTCTAAAAGCAGTTTTAGGTATGTCTTCTTCTTGTACCTTCAATTGATGGTATCCGGATCGTAAGTCTATTTTAGAAAAATACCTAGCTCCTTGCAATTGATCAAAAAGGTCATCAATCCTAGGTAATGGGTATCTATTCTTAATTGTAATCTTGTTTAATTCCCTATAATCAATACACATCCGCATTGATCCGTCTTTCTTTTTCACAAACAACACTGGTGCTCCCCAAGGGGATGAACTAGGTTGTATAAATCCTTTGCTTAATAATTCATCTAATTGCTTTTTCAGTTCTAGCATTTCAGTGGGTGCTAATCGATAAGGTGCCTTGGCTATTGGTGTAGTTCCAGGAATTAGATGAATTCTAAACTCTACTTCCCTGTCGGGTGGTAATCCAGGTAGTTCTTTTGGAAAAATATCTGGGTATTCTGAGACTACAGGGATGTCCCGAAGGTCCTTACTTTTAGTGTTAATGATTACGGAAATCATATACACTACTTCTTGTTTTCTTGAATAACTGACCAACTTCATTACTGAAATAAATTTTAGTGGCTTTCGAGGTTTATCTCCTGTAATTAAAACTACTTCTCCTGTAAGGGTACGAATTTCTACGGAATTCTTATCACAAAGGATTCGAGCATGGTTGGCTACTAACCAATCCATTCCTAACACCACATCGAATCCATCTAATTTCATAGGTAACAGGGTTGCAGAAAATTTATGACCTAAAAGTTCAATCTTTCCTTCTTGCAAAACCTTATTTATGTTAGCAGAATTCCCATCTACCGTTTCGACTGTAAAAGTCTGCCTAAGGGTGGTTAAGGGTAATTTAAGAGCTTGGCAGAATGAAGTATTCATAAAGCTTTAGTTTGCACCAGAGTCAAATAATACTCTTGCAAACACGTTGTGAACTAAGAACGTACCAGTTATGACGTCAGGAATTAGTTCGGCTTCCTGAGTAGTCAATTGAAAGGCTCTTGCATTCTTCTTGGTAGCTTCGTCGGCTGGCTTGCCTTTGTTGTCTGTTGGTTTAATCAATTTAGGACATTCTGTTTTGAAATGCCCTGCTTCTCCACAGTTAAAGCAGACTATGAATTTCTTTCTCATGCAGTCTTCCTCATGATGCCCCAGAATTTTGCAAAAATTGCAATATCCCTTGCATTTTCCAAAATGCTTCTTTTTGCAAGAATTGCAAAATGGTCCAGTGGAGGATTGTCCAGTCCCCTTTCTTTTGAAGTTGTTACGGTTACCCATACGGAATCCTTGGGTAATCTTTTGAGCTACTTCTTTCTTCCGATCTTCCTCTCTTGTGCGTACCAGTTCATCGGTTAAAGTATTAGCTAATTCCACAGCATCGTCAATAGTACGAGGTCTTGCAGCCTTAACGATGTTACGGATTTCTCCAATTAAACCCCAAATATAACGGGAAATAAGCACCGGTTCTGGCGAAGCCAGGGTTGGTACCACTCTCGCATATTCAAAGAATGTCGAGGTATAACTGCGACAATCTACACCCGTCATACGATGATTTAGAAATTTATTTGACATTTGATCTTTTTCATATTCGGGACAGAATTTTCTTTCTACAAGACTCTTAAATTCTTCCCAATTCATGGCATAAGCCATCCTTCTTCCTTTTGCTTGTAATACCGTGTTCCACCATTCTAATGCCCCTTCTTTGAACAAATTGGACGCATACATGACCTGATCGTCCATGTCACATTTGCTTATTGCAATTACTGCTTCGGTTTTCTCTAACCAACGCAGTGCTGCAGTCGCTCCTTCGTTGCCTGCAAATTCAGTGGGTTTACAAGCAAGAAATTCTTTGTAAGTGCAACCAGGCGTTGCAGCTTTCATTTTCTTAAGGAGTGGGGCTTGCCGTGGATCATTGTCATGATTATCATGATTGCCGCCTCCGTTTACGCTATTACGGAAATTATCTTCGTGAGTACGTTTACTAGGAATAATTTGTTGAGGTTCAGCAGGTTTCTGAGCAGCCGCCATGATTGCTGGAATAGCATTGGCTATCCCTTGAGCAACAATGTTCTCGATATCTTGCCTAGTCATGTATTGATTTTCCTGATTCTGCTCAGATTGGCTTACTTTATTAACTGGTTCATTATTCATATTTTCTATCTGGTAATTACTATGAGTGTAAATTATTAGTATCCAATAATTGACATAGCAACCTATTACACATAAACACATAAAATTTTTACAACACATATATATAGCCAAAATTTGTCGATGTCTCGACTTTCAGTTTTATAGATTATATAGGCATCCATACACACTGTTTATCTTACAACGTTTTATTCCTATTTTACAGTGTTATATGTTTGTTACTATTTGTTATTATACAACCACAGTTTCCTAACCCGCTATTTCTTTGTCAACTGGTGTTTCAATAACAACGCTCTCTTTCGTCGTATTTCCAAGAGATTTGTTCTCCCATTTCCTGAAGTCTATTCCCGGTACCTATCAATTCTTCACCAAACTGACGAAGTTCGGCTAAGTTTTCGTTGCTCATTGGAGAGCTGGGGATAGGTTCTGGATCAAACTGAGGGAGAAAGGTATAAGGACTATTGATTATGTTTTGATATTGCCAGTCGTTTGTCCACCACTCTTCCATTTCGCCTAAAGGTCGAGTGTGGATTAAAGGGTCTGGAATAGCCGGTTCCAGATTTACTGGAAGTTGAATTTCGGCCGTATACGGGTAAAGATTGTTGTTGATAGGGCTAATGACATCACAGTTTGTCAGTAGATGGTCTATTTGTTCTTGAAATGTGATTTCTTCAGTTTGTTTAGAACTCTCTCCAATTTCTATTCCCTTTTGCCTAAAATTTTCCCTGATTTCTGTCCCTGCTGACTTAGAACTTTCTCCGGTCTCGATCTCTTTTCCTTTGGTCATAGGATTTTCTATCTTAGGGAGTCTCCTAGTTGCTGGTTTCCTCTTGCGCACTTTCCTCCATCCTACATATCTTCTTCTTTTCTTAGACTTTGCTTTTTCCGGAGGTGGAGCTTGAAATTCCAGGGTTCCTCCACATCAGCAATATAACCAGTAAAGTCGTTGGAGACTTCGATTGGTACTGGGTAGAGGTTGAGATTCTGAAATGCTTCAGATAGCTCACTCATGCTGTTTAGCACATATGCAAAATGCACAAAAATGCTAAGTTAAAATCTTATAAGGAAATTTAAATATTTCGTTTATTGTATTATCGAAAGACTGATTTTACAAAGGATAATGGAAAATTTAGAACACACTAGGATTTAATTATTTATTTACGAAATAGTGGGGTTCTGGATAGAAATACTAGATCAGACTTATTGGTAGTTTAGAGGTTTGTATTCTCTGCTACAGTAGCTAACATATAAAGACCTGCCCATTTTTCATCTAATTTGTCTTCCCAAGGTGGATCATTGCCTATTTCCTGGATTTTTGGATTAAACCTCACTTTCTTGAATTGGGGTTTCTGACTTTTCTTAAAAATCGAATTTCTTTTCTCTGGGGTAAGAGGATTCTCATATTGTGCTTTACGGACAAAAATCCCTTCTTCTAGATATACTGGGTGTTTTGAGGAAGAGGTTCCTTTTTCTTTGAGTGCAGTATCTAATTTGTGGTAGATAGCAGAAAGTCTTTGTTTACCCATACTGTAACTAACAAATAATCAGTTAATAAAACACATAATCACAAAATGAAAATCAGAAATTTTAAGTATTTCCCCAAATATTTTAATAGGGTTAAATTAGTGGTAAGCTTAAATCAATAGTAAGCTTAAATCAGTGGCTCTGATACCACCTTTTCCTGTCACGGCCCTAGCCCTGGTTTAACCTAGTCCAGAGCCGCGAGACAGGAATCCCGTGGTATTTAATTTAGGCGACAGCGGAAGTCTTTAAGACAGGATCTTTTAATATTAAAAATGCTCATTACATAATTTAGGGATAAAACCCGTAAGTTACATTAACATGATTTCACTAGGAAATCTTTATTTCTCAAAACATGTTTCTCTTATTTATTTATATTGAGCCACTCCTTTAAGCTTGTAATGCTTCACAGTATTTTTTCCTGGTTTACAACAGATCACCTGAAACATGTTTGAAAAAGGTTTTGTCAGCGGGGAAATACTGAGTGAATCATTCATTTTGATAAAATGACACTTAGTTATAAATTACAGTATAAGAGCGATTACAATGGTTTCTATCTTATTGTTATATGGCACCGTGTCACCTCCTGGTGACGGTGGTCATACCACTATTGGGTCCTGTCACCCAATTAGTGATGATTATCATTGTTAGGGCTTACATGCCTAACCTGTGTTAGGGCTTATTAGCCTAACCCTGTGAGAAAATTAGTAATGTGCACAATACCCCACTAGCCATTGATTAAGATAGCCATGACTTAATCCCTGTAATTGTAACCTTTGAAAATAACTTGAGGTATTGTAAAACAATTGATATAAAGAGAATGACTCACATTGCAGATTTAACGAGCAATGTATAAGCCTACTGATTAGCCTTGTTTAACCTAATTTAAATAACAATGCACACAAACTGGGTTAGTAACTAATACAGCAGTTACGACAATTCACGAGATTAAACCCTCAAAACGATTGACAAAGTGCAATACTTAAATATCCAGCGGATTCACAACGAATGACAGAGTATAGCCCGAGTTTGGGCAGCACTCAAACATCCTGTCGAAATCACGATGAATAACAAAGTATAAACCCAATTTGAGCAGTACTCAAACAATCGTTGGATAGTTTCAATCGATCGGACGTTGAATCGTAATAGCGATCGAGTTATTACCCTGTTTTGCGGCAACGATTCGTGAATCGTGTGTGTTTGTAGGACTGTTTCTGCTATAACTCAACGTATAATTTGAATTAGGACGTCGAACTAACACCTGAAATCAAGTGACAACCCCCCTATTTATACTGAAAAATTGACTCCCTCGCGTGTCGCGACAGGGAGACTTGTCTCCTTCGCGTGTCGCGACGGGTAACATTTTTAAGGTAGGGTAGGTTCGTGTCCAGGTAGCTTAGCTGAGTTGGTTTCGCATGAAAATTCAATTTACACGTTAAACTGTTAGGATATTACCAACTAGGGTTTACCCCCCTGAGTTTTAGGGGCCTTGATCCTGATTCCGATTGTTCTGAAAATTTTAGGGTTAATGCAGAATTACTTGGGTTTCTCAATTAGGGTTTCCTTAATAGACAATTAACATACTAAATATAATTTTTAGTGAGAGTTGTTACACCCGCTTCCTATCCAACTTCTTTAAGTGGGATTTGTGATCCTTGTTTATGATCTTAGACAATCAAGGTTTCTTGTTGGAGTTCACGTCACACTGGTCCCCATCTCATGTATCATCCTATAAGCTCCAAACATTTATTAACTATAAATTTTCTTGTTAGGTTACTAATTGGCAATGTTTTAAAATCCGATTTTTATACCGTATCGGATTTGGTACAAAAACAATTTAACAGGGTGTATCGAACGGTTCAACCGGGTGTACCGGGCGGTTTGACCGGATGGTTCAACCGGTACAACCGACCGGTTTGAACCGGTTTTTAAAACATTGCTATTAGGTAATATAACCTAATTTATAATATGATGAATATCATATGAACATCTAATAACTTCTAAAGGTTTATAATATGATGTATATCATCAATTCATCATCACATATTCACCATAAATAGTCAAAATATCGCTGTAATTACAATAAAATCAAGGGTGAGGATCAAATAGAAAGTTAATTTTTGCTAGGAATGATAGTAAGCAATAGGATTAGGACATGTGGCAAAATTTAAAATAAAGAGGAAGGGTATTTTAGTCAATCTTATCATTTTCTTCTTCCTTCTTCTTCCCAGTAACATCAAAACCATCATTTTCAAAACCCACCATCTTCAACCATTTCTTCACTTTCTATCTCAATAATCACTACATTATAATGCGATTTTCATCATCAATCAATGATTCAAACACCCGATCAACGTGTTCTTCAGCTTTTTTTGAAGAAAACCCAGTTTAATTTCATTCAAAATCTCGTTTTTCCCGTGATTTTGAAGATAATCACTCGAATCGTTCGATTCGATCGCTGATAAGTGTTTCTATCATTCAAATTTCGTCAATCGTTGAAGAAATCGGCTTCGATCCATGTAAGAAATTCTTTAATTTCATTTTTACGATCTGGGTTTTTGATTTAGTCATTGCGTTTTACGATCTTGGCGGGGTCCGGGGGCAGCGCCCCTGGTAGCAGGGTCCAAGGGGCAGAGCCCCTGGCTGGGGTCGAGCTGCATTCGTAGACCCCAGAAATGCATCAGAAAATTTAATTTTTCAGAAATTGGCTCATTTCGAAGACAATAATTCGTAGACAACTCAGACAATTTTTGATTTGCTACTCTCTAGTTCAGACAATTCACAGACAGTTCACAGACAGTTTTATGTGTCCATTGCGTTTTAGAAATAAGAGAGTTTTATGTGTTTTCTGGCCATTGCGTTTTAGAAAAAACACATTTTTAAGTGTTTTTAGTCATTGCGTTTACATTTTTAGGTGTTTTCAGTCCATTGCGTTTTAGAGATAACACTTTCTTTTGTTCTTTAGGCCATTGCGTTTTAGAAATGAGACATTTTTAAGTGTTTTCTGGCCATTGCGTTTTATAAATAAGATATTTCTTTGTGTTTTTTTGGTGCATTGCGTTTTAGGTAAAACACATTTTTATGTGTTTTCAGTCCATTGCGTTTTAGAAAACAGATATTTTAAGTGTTTCCTGGCCATTGCGTTTTAAAAATAAGACATTTGTTTGTGTTTTTTTGTGCATTGCGTTTTAGGTAAAACACATTTTTATGTGTTTTCAGTCCATTGCATTTTAGAATGTACACTTTCTTTTGTGTTTTTAGGCTATTGCGTTTTAGAAATAAGACATTTCTTTGTGTTTTCTGGCCATTGCGTTTTACAAATAAGACATTTCTTTGTGTTTTTTGTGCATTGCGTTTTACAAAAAAATGTCATTTTTTAGGTTTTTTTTTTCATTGCGTTTTACGCAACTGGGTTTTTTCTATTGCGTTTTACGCAACTGGGTTTTCGAATTTTTTTTTCGAAAATAGAGCAATAGTATAGTCGTTTTAAAGATAAAAAACGCTCATTTTTTTGTGCAATTTTTATAAAAAAATAATGTCGTATGAAAGAGTTATTAACGTTTAAAAAATGGGGGGGGGGGGGGGAATTGGAGGAGAGATAAACTATTGCCTTTGATTGACTAGAATGCCCCTAAAAAAACCCACGTGCCTCTTTTTTCCTTCATTTTCACTTATTTAATCTTTGCCCTTGATTAAATAAATGGATGATCAAGATTACTTCCTATGCTTCATACGCAAACAAACTTCCTATTATATACTAACCCATAAAATCGAACCTACAAGTTGGTCTTAAAATACACCTATTAAAATCATTTAGTATACTTTCTCCATATAACATATTATACAATATTCTTAATGTTAATATTAACACATTTAAAAATGTAGGAGTAAATACGTTCGGTATCAGTTTTGGTAATTAGGTCGAAGATCATTTAATGCAGCCACCACACGGCCGACTACAAGCAAGTGCAGGGGGCTTCTCATAGGGCCCAAATCAATATACGACCTGGATTTGTTTTATATATATATTTACAAAAAATCTGGATGTTTTTATAAATAAGGGTCTTTGTATAATAATTTTAAATCCCAATTAAAAGTCTTATAAATAAGGGTCTGCTTAAAAGGCCTAATGGCCAATCTTAAAAAATCTGGATGTTTTTATAAATAAGGGCCAGTGTATAAGAATTTTAAAACCCAACTAAAAGTTTTATAAATAAGGGTAAAAGACCCAAAGTTTTATAAACTCAATTAACAAGCCCAGCCCCAAGACCCAATTGACTAATAAACAAAAGTTTTTCAAAAATGATAACACAATTGTGGGAAAACAGAACGTCGACTGTCGACATTCACGTTCACTATCATCATCATCAGACATCATACGACAGAACTTGGGGGATTCATCATCATCGCAGGCTCGCAGCAGAGGAAGGGATTTCATCATCTCATCGAGTGAGAAATCAAGGTTCAAGGATATCATCATCATCATCGACGCAAGAGTTGTTTCAAAGGGCGAATCCAGGGTTTTGTGGGGTGGATAATCTTGAGATTGCGGTATAAAATTCTTATAATTCTTTTTTTAGAACCTTTAGTATTATTGTGTGATTCTGATTTCATATGTTTAGGGCCCTAAATGCTAATGATTAGTAACGTTGTTTGATGTTTAATACTTTAAATGTATTATGTATGTTTAGACTTTGTGTGATTGAATAAATGTTTTTGTTTAATATTTAGAAATTATGTCTTCCGTTCCTAAATACAAGCACCTATCCGGCCATCACGTAGATAGGAGAACCATATTATTCACTTAGTAAGTAGGTTCGATACTTTGATCATTTTTATACACTATTTTTTTTAATTTGTTTTATCAATTTCATAAAAATTATCGTTGTATTATGAGTTTTTAGTATTTATATATTTGATTGAATGATTGATGAGTTTATATTATATGAAGTTTTGCAAACAGGGACCGAGTTTTTTGTCTCGAACAGAGCCAATTTTTTTTTTTTTTTTTTGTGATTTTTGGAGACGGTCCTGCACCACCAGACCAGACTCCATTTAATAAAAAGGTTTAACATCGTAAGTTCAAATTTATAAAATATGAGATTCGTTTTTATTTTAATTATTTTAGAGGAAAAAATATATTGAAGTTAGAAAATATATTGCCTACCATCAATATTAGCTTCACTATTATTGTTTGTTACATGTCATTTACGACTAAAAATTAAATAGGTTTGATGAGGGTAGGGTTAATTTTTTATCTCGAACAGGGCCAATTTTTATTTTTTTTATTTTTTTTTTGTGATTTTTGGAGACGGTCCTGCACCACCAGACCAGACTCCATTTAATAAAAAGGTTTAACATCGTAAGTTCAAATTTATAAAATATGAGTTTCGTTTTAATTTTAATTATTTTAGAGGGAAAAATATATTGAAGTTAGAAAAAATATTGCCTACCATCAATATTAGCTTCACTATTATTGTTTGTTACATGTCATTTACGACTAAAAATTAAATAGGTTTGATGAGGGTAGGGTTAATTTTTTATCTCGAACAGGGCCAATTTTTTATTTTTATTTTTTTTTGTGATTTTTGGAGACGGTCCTGCACCACCAAACCAGACTCCATTTAATAAAAAGGTTTAACATCGTAAGTTCAAATTTATAAAATATGAGATTCGTTTTTATTTTAATTATTTTAGAGGGAAAAATATATTGAAGTTAGAAAATATATTGCCTACCATCAATATTAGCTTCACTATTATTGTTTGTTACATGTCATTTACGACTAAAAATTAAATAGGTTTGATGAGGGTAGGGTTAAATTTTTATCTCGAATAGGGCCAATTTTTTATTTTTATTTTTATTTTTTTTTTTGTGATTTTTGGAGACGGTCCTGCACCATCAGACCAGACTCCATTTAATAAAAAGGTTTAATATCGTAAGTTCAAATTTATAAAATATGAGTTTCGTTTTAATTTTAATTATTTTAGAGGGAAAAATATATTGAAGTTAGAAAAAATATTGCCTACCATCAATATTAGCTTCACTATTATTGTTTGTTACATGTCATTTACGACTAAAAAATTAAATAGGTTTGATGAGGGTAGGGTTTGTGTAGTGTCCGGCATTTCAATACATTTCTTCTATATTTTACCAATGATGTTGTATCCTAGTGGTTACAGTATCCTAGTGGTTACAATGGAGGTGGGAAGGTTTATCATCTTGTGGGTTCCTGTTCGGGGGTTCTAAGGTTCGAATCCCCCTTTAACCGAGCTTTGGTCATGTATAGCCCTGATCGAGATGTTGTTCAGAAAAAAAAAATTCTATATTTTATGGGTCTCGCGACTTCAAAAGAATGTAAAGAGTTATCTTCACTTTAGGTTGAGATTCATAAAGTATAATTTTTTTTTATATATTTTATGAGTCTCGCGACCTCACAAATTTCTAACCCTAGGCAAAAGATCGATTTTTAGGTACTAAAGAAAATATAAAGGAAATCCGAATTAGACCGTAGAGGACCGGGCTTACACATATAATTTTTGATGATAAAAGTTGATGTCACATAATTTTTGATGATAAAAGTTGATGTGATTTGTGTTTATACGTTAACCACATAACTCAAAACAAATTTTCGAATTATTCGAATTGAATTTTTCAAATTTTTATTTTTTACATGAATTTATATTCGATTCGATTAATATTTAAAACTCGATTTCGAATCGAATTCGAATTTAATTCGAATAAATTCAATTTAATTCAAATTCCCCCTAAACATAAAATTAGTTTACTTTCATAATATACAACTACTACAAAATCCACAAAATGAGTTAACTATCAATATGTCAAAACACCAAGATTTAGAAGATATGTTGATTACTGGTAGCAATTTAGGTTAGGTAAAATTTTGGAAATAAGTAGCATGAGCTATTTGTTAGAAAGTTTGGTAACGTTATGAATAATAAACTATCATTTATAGAGGTAGTTCATACTTTGGTCGAGTTTAGAAGTTATATGTGTGTGTATATATGTTTGTGTATGTATATACATATATTAAAAATATATATAAACTAAATTCGAATTTCGAATCGAATTGAAAATCATAAATTCGTATTCGATTCTAATTTGATTACTGGACTCGAGTACGAATCAACCCAAATTCAAACATTTTTAATTGAATTCAAATCGAGTCGAATTTCGAATTTTTCTAATCCGAATCGAATTCTGAACACCCCTATCTGAGAGGGTGTTTGGGTTGTATTAAGAAATTAATAATTTCGTGTGGAACATGTAAACATCTAAATAGAAAACAAACATATAGGTTGGGTTTGGAAACCTAAATTAGAAAAGTAGGAAAAGTTGAAATTGATAACTTGATGGAGTAAGAAATTGACTAACTAACTAGATGATCCGATTTGATTCGATTCGGTGAGAGATAAATGATGAATAGAATAGAAGAGACAAGAACATACTTTATATAGTTATGGAAACGTGTCGTGGTTGGTTTTAATTAGAAAACTAGTGAAAATACAACATTTGCTAATACGTAATATTTGGTTGGAAATGATGAGTCTCTTATTGCAAAATATGTGTTTTTTTTTTTTTTTTTTTTTTTTAAATTAGTCTCATCTCCATCAGGTATCTCGTTACTTATTTTTATTGACCGCCTTTTTTTTTAAGGGGGTGAAGGGGTATGGTCCCAGATCTCGCGTCAGTATCGACCGCGAGTGACCATTACCCTTATCAAAACCCCCATTAGCTAACAACCTACTTATGTCCACGCGGGAACGCATCGACACAGTGGGTGAATCCAATCTGTCCAGTGATGGAGGACTTACCTGGAATATTAGAACGCTAGAGTGATGCGGCACAGCATCACATCTGGTGTATGAAAACGGAAGTATTCACAGCGATGCGGTCTCGCACCGCGTCCAGTGAACACTTCTATCAATACAAGGAAGCTGGACAACAGCAACAGTCACCACAGGCGACGATGCGGCTAGCACCGCATCTCGCGTATTTCTTGATCACAAGCAAGGGACGCGATAGCATCAAATGTTACCGCAGGCAGCAATGCGGCTCGCACCGCATCCTATACGCCCGACAAGTGGGACTGACACACCAGTGCAAGTAGCGCCAATGACAGTCGTCTGTCAGGGCTACGTAAGTAACAGACTGACGTGGCGTAACCTCCACACCCGACAAGCCTGACACACCTGCAAAGGTGCAGCACGTCGTCAGTCTGTCCATCATCCTCCTCCTTCACTCCTCGGCTATAAATACCAACCCCAAACCAGGTTTGAGGTATCTCTTCACAACTCTCTCACTACTACTACTATCATACTTTGCTTCCCAAGCAGATTACTGATTCTTACGCCGGAGAGTGGTCACAAGGAGCACCCCCCACCCCATCCTCTTTGTTACGAGTCACGGTTTGTTTCCTTGTGCAGGAGATCAACCCACCGGTGATCCAGTAAACGATCCTCGGGAGGAAGGGATAAACCCTTCTTGACGAGATCAGTGAGTTAACCCTGCCCGGTTAACCATTGTTTCATCATTGGCGCCCACCGCTACTCTTAGCACTTTTTAAACCATCCTTACCCCTCTCACAAGATCATGACTGATCACCAAAGCAACACTGGGGATAACCAAAATCCCACAAACCTAGGTCCGATAGGGGTCAATCCCTCAACCTCGCATCCCGGACACATCGGCACGTCGACGCAAAGGGACCCATCCCTTACGTTCGGACATGACTTATCACAGTACGCAGCTGTGATCCCACCAGGCACGGACCTTCATACCTGGTATGAGCAGCAGGCAGCCTTCCTGACTGCAACATACAACCGCGCTTGTGCGGAAGCGCAAATACAAGCTGGGCCTACCCCAGCACCGCACACCCCTGCCGACCGTATTCTACAATACGAAAGCAGGGTACATTCACGTCCAGCTTCGAGAAGCAGACGTGAAGACCGCGGATCATCTTACTGTGAGGTCCGCACAATAAACGAGAACGATTCCTCGTACGGGTCCCACACCAGGGGACCAGTGCATACCCGCCTAGGTCCTTACGTTGAGGACAGGCGACGGTACGCATCCCGACATGGCTCTGTAATTCAGAGCCGGTTGGGCCCGCAACCGTATACCGAAGGGTATGGTCGTACCGACCCGGACGACCATACATATATCGGGGATTCGCATGACACCAGCAGCAGACCGGGAGGACGCAACTATGTCCCTCCCACTCATCCCCGCAACACATACCTCAGGGCCTCAAAACGCCCTGAGAACCAGCCATACAGGCCAAAAGCTGCGGCCGAAAATTCCAAATTCGCCCCGCGAATTGCCCACGCCCATGTTACCACAACAAAATTCCCATTCAATGTCGGGAAATACAACGGTTCGTCCGACCCGGACGACCACATGAACGTTTTCATGGGCGCAGGGTGCAACGGCCTGTGGGACGAACCCACCTGGTGCAATTTTTTCCCCCAGACCCTCACGGGCCTGGCCAGGGCATGGTTCGATTCTTAGGCCAGTGGGATCACTGGCCTAATTCGAGGACTTGCATGCAAAGTTCCTCGCTCATTTCAGCCAGCAACGACGTCACGTACGTGACTCATTGGACGTCATGAATATCTGGCGAAGGGACGACGAATCTTTAGAAGCATTCGTCGTCCGGTACAATAAAGAGTGCCTAGAGATAGGTGACGTGCAAGACCAAATGGCACGAAACCATTTCATCAAGGCCGTTAGGGACAGGCAGATGGTCATGACCATCTCTGGCAAGGAGGGCTTGCCTAAAAAATGGGAAGATGTCATGGCCGCAGTCAAGACATACGCCCAGACACAGCGGTCTCTTGAACCACACGTGGCAAAGGCACAGCCCCAAGCCGAAACCTCCCACCAAGGGTCCAAGCGTAACAATAAACGCAACCGGGACGTTGGAAATCGCGATATTTCCAAACCATACTTCCCGCGGACCAACCCGTTTGACCCAAAGAACTACAACCCCCAACGGGACAACCGGGCACCAAGGAAGGATTCTCGGGACCGCAACTGGAACGAGATCACTGTGTCGCCAAGCGAAGTCCTTTTTACGGACGCACAGCTCTTGCGACCGGCCCAACCAATGAAGTACAAGAAAAATCAGGATCTCACACTCTATTGTGAGTACCACAAGGACTCGGGCCACACCACAAACAACTGCATCAGTCTCCGGCTGGAGATTGAGCGAGCCTTAAAAGAGGGAAAACTGCAACATCTTTTGCCAGGTGGACAAAAACCCACCAAGCGCATCACCCCTCATGGCGAAGGCACCTCCTTCGGGAAGAAAACCATGTACGTGGTCACCACGCACATGATCAACGGAGGTAAAGGTAGGCCGCACAAAGCGGCAAGAAGGCCGGACAATGACTGGAAAGACGAGCAAGTCGTCTTTCCAAAAGTCCGAGGCGGACCGCGCGACAGGCGTGCCGTCGTTATTACAGGCCAACTGGCGCATTACTGCACCGAGCGTCTATTCATCGACCCGGGCAGTACTTCTGATATAATCTACGAACAATGCTTCAACCAGTTCGACCAGGAGGTCAAAGATCGGTTGCAGGCAGTAGATTACCCGTTGGCCGGGTTCGCAGGGGAAACTGTCTTTCCCCTGGGCCAGATTACTTTTCCTGTCCATCTTACCAGCGGAAGGCACACAAGAACAGAAGAGGTAAACTTTATGGTTTTACCTCACACCTCCAGATATGACGTACTCCTTGGGAGGGAATCCCAAGGCGATTTCAATATGATTACATCCGTCCCCCACTCTGCTGTCGGTTTTCCAACCGAATTGGGGGTCGCGATAATCTACGCACGCAGAGACGTCATGATGTCGGACGAAATACGTCCAACCAAGGTCGCAAGGCCCACCCCCAACAACCAACCAGAAAAATGGGTTCTCAACGCGAGATACCCAGAACAAAAGGTTACATTGGGTCATGCCTTGTCCCCGACCACAAAAGCGCACCTGAAGCAGCTTCTCTTCAGGAACCAAGACATTTTCGCATGGACACCCGCAGACATGACAGGGGTCCCACGTGATATCGCGCAACATCAATTGAATACCTTACCAGGTATCAAGCCGGTGATCCAAGGCCAACGCCACCTTGGATCCGCTAAAAAACCAGGCGATGCAAGAGCAGGTCGAAGAACTGCTCTCCACAGGCATCCTGCGGGAAGTTAAATACCAGACTTGGTTATCCAACCCAGTCATGGTAGAGAAACCATCCGGGGGCTGGCGCATGTGCGTCGATTACAAGGACCTCAACAAAGCCTGCCCCAAGGATTGTTACGCACTTTCAAAAATCGACGAAAAGGTCGATAATCTCGCACCATTCAGATGGAAGTGTTTCCTCGATTGCTACAAAGGTTACCATCAGGTACAAATGGCAATCGAGGATGAAGACAAAACGGCATTCCGCACTCCTACCGGGAATTACTGTTATACAAAAATGCCGTTTAGGTTACACAACGCGGGCGCAACCTACCAAAAACTGATGAACGACACTTTCCGCGGGCAAATAAGCAAAAGTGTCGAAATCTACATGGACGACCTAGTCGTCATGAGCATGGAGGAAGATACCATGCTCACAGACATCGAAAGAACATTCCAGACTCTGCGAAGCGTTAACATAAAGCTTAATCCAGGGAAATGCTCGTTTGGAATGGAAGAACGCAAATTCCTTGGGTTCATCGTGACTAAAGATGGATTCAAGGTAAACCCGGAGAAAGTTCAGGCGATCGAGCGAATGCCATCGCCTTCAACGATGAAAGACATGCAACGGCTGGCCGGCAGGCGAGCCACACTAAATAGATTCTTAGCCAACCATGCAGCTAAGTCCTATCCCTTCATCAAGACCCTGCGGAACTGTTTAAAGAAACAACAATTCCAGTGGACCGCAGAGGCGGAAAATGCTTTCCAGGAAACGAAGGAGTGTTTGATACAACTCCCAACTTTGACCGCACCACGCAAGGATGAGCCACTCATATTATACCTATCTGCCACGGACAACGCGGTAGGTGCGGTATTGATAGTGGAGCGGGAGGGGGTTCAAACACCCATCTATTACATCAGCAAGATGCTCAACGACCCAGAAACAAGGTACTCAATAATGGAAAAGTTGGTATTAGCACTAGTGCACGCATCAAGACGGTTGCGACGCTACTTCGTGAACCATGTCATCACGGTGCTAACCAATTACAGGATCGGCCCGATCCTATCCAAACCTGACATCTCTGGGAGGTTAGCAAAATGGGCAATAGAGCTGGGCGCGCACACGCTGAACTATAAACCGCGCCCCGCGATTAAAGGCAAAATCTTAGCTGATTTCGCCGCCGAAGTACCGGTGAATCGCATCCAAGAATGCGAATAAGCACAAAACCTTGCACCAACACCATCTTCCTCAGAAACATGGGCACTATTTACCGATGGTGCCTCCAACGAAGAAGGTGCGGGCGCAGGTCTGCGACTCGTCAGCCCTGATGGCCAAGAACTTACATATGCAATCCGCCTCGATTTCAAAAGCACAAACAACGAGGCCGAATATGAGTCCCTACTGGCAGGACTACGTTTAGCAGTCAAACTCGGCGTGCAACATCTGGAAGCACACGTCGACTCTTTGTTGGTTGCAGGACAGATACGCGGCGACTACGCCGCAAAGGGGGATATCATGATCCTCTACCTCGAGCAAGCCCTGCAACTAACATCAAAGTTCACTTCATTTAATATCCGACATATTAACAGAAGTGAAAACAAATCCGCAGATGCACTCTCCAAACTTGCATCCACCAGCTTCCAACACCTGGCAAAGGAGATACGTATCGAAATTCTACAAAATCCTTCAGTACCCCTGCGCCAGGTCAACGTCATCCAATACGGCACAACATCTTGGATGACACCAATTATTGCATATTTGCAATCAGGTGTGACTCCCGAAAGCAAGTCAGAGGCACGCAAGCTACAATACAAAGCATGCCATTATCAAATGGGAGACGGTATCTTATACCGCAAATCATACCTAGGGCCCCTCCTACGATGCATCAACCCCCAGGATGCCACATACCTCATCAAAGAAATACACGAGGGTATGTGCGGCATACACGCAGGACCACGCATGATAGTGGCCAAAATCATGAATGCTGGGTATTACTGGCCCGACATGCACCTGGACGCCGTCAAAGAGTTGCGCAAATGTGTTAACTGTCAACGACATGCTCCAAAAACTTTGCGCCCCAAGAACAACCTGGTCCCGGTCACCACCGCATGGCCCTTCCAGAAATGGGCAATCGACGTTGTGGGACCTTTCCCTGACGCACCAGGTGTGGTCAAATTTATCATAGTAGCGGTTGATTACTTCACAAAATGGGTAGAGGCAAAACCGCTCGCCTCGACCACTACTATGATAACAAGAAAATTCATATGGGAACACATCATCTGCCGTTTCGGTCTACCAATGTGCATCGTTACCGATAATGGCACCAACTTTGCTGCTGACGAATTTCAAAAATGGCTAGAAGAACTATACATTGAACATATATTCTCATCCGTGGCACATCTGCAAGGAAACGGCCAAGTTGAGAGTATCAACAAAAGTCTAGTCGAAGGCATCAAAGCAAGGTTGGGAACAGCCAGGCGTGGCTGGGTCGATGAACTCCCAAGTATCCTATGGGCTCACCGCACAATCCCAAAAACGAGCAATGGGGAAACACCCTTCAGCCTAGTCTATGGTTCAGAAGCGGTGATCCCCGCGGAAGTAGGCATCCCTTCTCCCAGAATATTGGCTATTGAAAAAATAGACAACAGTATGGAACGCATGATTGACTTAGACCTCTTGTAAGAGAGGCGTGAAAACGCTGCCATCAATGAGGCTAAGTACAAATCCAAACTGGAAAAGTACAACAACTCGCGTGTCCGCGTTTGTACTTTCAACCCGGGAGACTACGTCCTCCGTGACAATGAAGCATCTAATGCTGAACGCCCAAGAAAACTTGCCCCCAAGTGGGAAGGACCCTACCTCATCAATGAGGTCTTGGAAAAGGCGCGTACAAATTGCAAACGTTAGAAGGCGAACCAATCGCACGTACATGGAATGCACAACAGCTTAGACGCTGTTACATGTAAGCCATGTTTTTACATTTTCATGTAACCTATCGGGCCGCAGGCCATTCGCAATTAAATAAACGAGCAATTCAATGCAATATTGTTTGTTACTACTATTACAAATGCGTGTTCCACTTTGCGGTATCCGCAAAAACAGATTGGAAAAATCTTCATTCGCGATACCCACACAAAGTGCCAACCACACACAAATATTGTAATAGGCCAGCAAAAGGCAGAATATTAATTATCTATCCGGCCGGATAGACAAGTTTTTACAAATCTTACACAATTCCTAAACCCTAAAAAGGTAAACAATGGAATTGACGCGTACTCATACGACACAGGTATGGAGTATACTTGACCCCATTCACAAATGGGTAAAGTCCCGGATAGACAAGTTTTTACAAATCTTACACAATTCCTAAACCCTAAAAAGGTAAACAATGGAATTGACGCGTACTCATACGACACAGGTATGGAGTATACTTGACCCTATTCACAAAAAGGTAAAGTCACGGATAGACAAGTTTTTACAAATCTTACACAATTCCTAAACCCTAAAAAGGTAAACAATGGAATTGACGCGTACTCATACGACACAGGTATGGAGTATACTTGACCCCATTCACAAATGGGTAAAGTCCCGGATAGACAAGTTTTTACAAATCTTACACAATTCCTAAACCCTAAAAAGGTAAACAATGGAGTTGACGCATACTCATACGACACAGGTATGGAGTATACTTGACCCCATTCACAAATGGGTAAAGTCCCGGATATACAAGTTTTTACAAAACTTACTCAGTTCTGAAACCCTAACGGGGTAAATGACGGAATTGACGCGTACTCATACGACAAAGGTATGGAGTATACTTGACCCCATTCACAATGGGTAGAGTCCCGCATATACACGTTCAAACATGCAAGAAATTAAAAAACTTGTACACATTGAACAGCAAACTTTATATTCAAAAAATTCAAGCACCCACGCGATGCTTAATGGATTTACATGAAGTTTCTAACATATACAAGAGGAAAACAAAAAAGGGGGCACACTAGCCAACCTAAACCCTATTTTGTACCACTGGTACCCGCGCCATCTTGGCCGCCACCAGCAGGATCTTCCTCTTCTGCATCAGCATACAGCATCCGCAACCGGTCTACATAATCCGCAGCCTCTAAACATTCATCCAACTTCTCCATGCAAGAGAGGGACGTATCATAAAAGGAGGCAACAGCCGCGTTAAGGAGCCCTTCGGTATCCACGTCGCGAAACCCGGATCGCTCTTCAGTATAACCGCCTTCAGACATGACGTTTATATGACCGATACAGCGGCTGTAACCAGCTTTAAAACCGACATCGCGGGCACGTTCCTTGACCAAGTCCAAACCAGTTGCGGTCTCAGGTGCATCCATGATAGCCTGAACAATCTGCAATAAAAAGGTGATAAGACTCACAAGCTAATCCAAGCAAATATAACGGCAAGGGATACTTACACGCGCGATACCGTGATTCCGCATCCATTCACGGTCAGCCTCCAGTTGGTTAAACGAAGAGGTTAGAGCATCTCTGGCCTCAACAGCAGCGTCAGCCCGCTCTTCCGCTGCAGTCATGCGGGCTGTGAGGTCTGTAACCGCGACCTCCCGGGTCTGAACTTCAGCCTTTCAAAGAAGCAAAAAACAGTTTACTCAAAATCAGTAAACATTCTCAAAAGGCGGAAAGAAAAATACAAACATAAATAACGAATCATACCTGAAGGCTGGCAACAACTTGATCCAAACGGGTGCGCTCAGCATTCGCCACCTCAAGAGCCTTAGAAGAGCGACTCTCACTCTCTTTGTCCTCCTCAAGGGCCTTTGCAGTACGAGCCCCCGCTTCCTTGGCCTCTCCAAGCGCCTTTACAGCCCGGGCCTCCGCCTGCTGCGCTTTAACCGCAACCGCCTCAGCTGCAGCCTTCTCTTTGCCCAAAGTAGCGTTCGTTGCCTTGGCATTCGTCAACTCCTGACGAGCACGAAACAGATTGTCATTCTGCTTAGCCGAAGATTCATTCCACTTCTTGCGCTCATTGGAAAACTTTTCGTTCCAACTCTTGCGTTCATCAGAAAGTAACTTGGCAAGAGTTCGAACCTGTTTCAGCTCAGCAGTTGCAGCCCACGTTGCAGTCTGTTTCTGCTTATCAAAAGCAGCTCTATCTCTTTCAAGCTGCTCCGCACCCGCACGAGCAGCCTTCACCAACTCTTCTGCTTCGGCCCGCAAACGAGCAGCTTCTTCTTCCCTGCGGCCTAGCACCTTGTAATCTTCCAAAATGGCATTCGCCACAATGGAACTTCCTACTAGCATCGTAGAAAGTTGGTTGATGCGCAGCTCACGGGGTGCGGCACGGGCACGTTCAGTTTCAAATGGGGTGCCCAGACCACCCAGAATCTCCCTGCACGCGGAAGGATCGTTCGAAATATCATCCCCCTGCATAACAGTCCAGGGGGGTCGATGATAAGCTGTACTTCGATCCTGTGTGTAGGTGCGGTAATAGTACTCCAATTCAGACTCCCCAGGCTGAATAGGAGGCCCATCATAACCCGCACCACCGGAAGAAGAACCGGTAACCTTCTCACCAGCAGAAGATTTCTGCGGCTCGGCTTCAGTCTGCCGCGGCTCAGCATCCGACTTCTGTTTCCCAGTATCTGAAAACCTCAAGTTCAATCCATCACCCTCATTGTGAGAGATTAGATTGTTGGAGTAATCCACAGTATCAAAAATCTGGGAAACAGTCGCCGTCTTCTCCACCTGCACGGTGGGATCAGGGGTCACCTCAAAAGGTGCCGCAGGCTCCTTTGGTAACTCAGGCTCCTTTGGCACCCCCGCATCCACAGCAGCGGTATGTGAAGGAGACAAAGGAAAATCGAAGAACGAAAAACCTGCATCTTGTGGTTCTGCAAATACAAAAAGCAATAACTATTAATCCAACACAATGTGCATGCAAAACAATGCAAAAAGTTATACTCACCAGCAGCAACCGCAGGTTTCTTTTGCACCGGAGCAGCCCTTTTAGACTGCAGCTTCCGACGCTTCGGTTCACCACCACCAGCCGCCTTTCGCTCTGGTTCTCTCTTCTTACCAACAACGGGGGAACCCGCAGCAGTTCCACCCACAGCCGCACCACTACCTAGAACACCCAAACCCTCAAGGGTATCAGATACTACCACGTAATCGGTATATCTGGGATAACAAGATCGATAGGTACCTGCGGCCCGAGACACCGGAAGAGGGGAAACTGAGCCCTCAGCTTTCTCCTTACCACGACCCCGCGTGGTTTTCTTCACCTGCTTCTTCTCCACATGCTTCTTGGGGATGCGCTTTTCAAACTTCCCCAAGTCCGCAAGGATAGCTGCATGGGAGAAATCAAGCAAACAAATTACAAGGGTAAACTTGGAAAACAAGTACAACTTGGAAAATACCTTTTTCGCCTTCTGGTACAGGTGCCCTCAACACATCACGTTTGGGTACACGGAAGTTGCCAACAATTTCTAGATTAAAACCTTCCCGTAACTCAACCGGAATCAGATCAACTTGGCCCTCGAAATCGGGCTCAAACATCCTCCACAAGCCAACCGCATCCGCTGATACAACACATGCATGCATATTACTACAAGGATAATGAAGCAAGAAAAACAATAAAGAGTAACAGGCTTACCACCACTCTTTTCCCGCAGAACGGGTCTTGCCTTCCTGTCCGGCCTAGTAAGCATCATCCGCAACACCCACAGCTGGTTGTTGTCTAACTTCTTGAGTTCAATAGGCCGCAGCCTAGAGAACCAGTCCACAGTCTTCGCAGTGGCAACAGGAATATCTTCATCAGTAACACCAATATTGACATCCCGGAAAGTCATATTGGCATATACCGCACACGCTTTAACATAGAAGAACTTCATCTTCCAATGGGTCACACCCTTCGGAGGGGTCATCAACTTCAAACTCCCATGACGTTGAGTAAAAGAGAAAAAACCGGTGTTTACCGTCAACTGGTAAAACCGCCGGAAATTCTCAACAGTAATGGGCAACCCATGAGCACGAAAGGTATACTCAAAGTTCCTAATTCGGAACATCCCAAATGGGCTAAGTTGGGAGATGTGGAGATGATAGTACTCCAACACCTCCGCAACAAACACTGTCACCGGCAACCGAAGGTTGCCTTCGGTGAAAAAATCTGCCCACACGGCCGGAGCATCGGCACCGGTGTCCCCCTCTTGTGGGTAAGTAGCCTTCCAGTCGTCGGCCATATGAATGGTGGTTATCAGGTTTTTAAAACCACCCTTTTACCACTTCAACTGTCACACCCCGACCACGTAGGACAACAAACCGTGGCGGAAACATCGGGGAGTGTTGTAACAGAAGCAATCGTTTCACAACCATGGATACAAAAAGTGTTTCGTTTTATTGATAATATTAAGCATTGCATTGTCTTAACATAGAATAAACAAGTTTTATATTGTCTGTCATAGTTATTATGTCACTAAGGCCTCGTCCAGATCCTATGTGACGCATGCATCCTAGCAGTCATTCAAGCATCAACACCTGAAACATATGTAAAAACTTAGTCAGCAAAGAAATGCTGGCGAGTACATAGGTTTTATAGGAGTGTCGAATCCATGGCTAGTTTAAGTGTTGCAATACTTTATTAAAAACTTTGTTTTGAAAAGAGTATAATATTGCAACTTAATGGTCCAACTCGAATCAAGCGGGTTATAGTTTATAAAACCTCGTAGCCATGATTCTTAACCCAAAAACATTTGCTTTTGAAAATCAACTTGTAAAACATCTCGTAAAAACTCGTATAATTTATATCTCTTAGAAAAACATCGTTGTGTGATATTGTTTCAAAATCGTTTCCTCGATGAGCTAAATAACGACACGCAATGTAATATGATAGCAGCACTTATATATTTAAGATGTACCAGCGGCGCATCTACCATGATACTATCATACTACACCCGCCCCATTAGCTAATTATTGCCCAAAACCAATCGTTTAATTCGTTTACTCGTTTCACCTCGTGTATCTCGTTTCAAATCGTTTAACTCGTCTCAAAATCGTATTTGTTTTAATAGTGAAACTACTTTTGGTCGTCTCGTTAACAACATTCAAACCTGTGTGACTCGTTTATTGTTCAACTCGTTTCGTATTAACAAACCACCAAAGGGTAAGTTAACAATCATCAGATTCAGTCGTTACCCACAACCCCCACACATAACCATGGGTGCAGTGCAATAACGGGATTTGTCAGATCCTATGGTACCATAACCTAATACTGGTCGGCTTGATCAATGCTAATGAATGTCATTCGTTATGTAATTACAACCAACAAGTCGTGTACACCTTATCGAAATCGTTATTAGTTTTGTATAAACCACCTTAATCGTTTTTGAAATCATCGTTTAAACCTTGAAATTCGTTTGGTACATATGAATCACCCCAAAACAATTGAAAATAGTAAAATAGGGGAACTATGTACTCACCTTCGGGTGCGTTTTTAAATGTTAACACAATCCCTCAATTGTTTATCCGCCCTAAATTAAATAAGAATGATTTTTAATAATCAAAACCACACTTTGACATGCAAAATATCACTTATGTCATTTCTGTTTTAATGTAATCGAAACTGGACTGTTTTCGGACATTTAAATAAAATAGTTAACTTATTCTAAAAATTCCCAAATTTTTACAGGATGTCTTAAACGATCCAAATTTTATTGTGTAAATATATCGGGGTCTAGTTCGTTACCAATATTTTATAAGAATTCATTTTCCCGACTGCAATCAGATTTGTTACATTCTGATCGCAGTCTACGGAATAATTCACTAAAAATTAATCGTAAGTCCGTTTAACGTAATTCCAGTTGGAGGATCACGGCGACAACGGTGACCATCTACAGTATAAATTTCATGATCTAACCCTACATGGATTTTAAGTTGTGACTGAAAACGTATGACCCATTTTACTGCAGTTAAAATCAGCCTTAGCTGCTGTCACGAAAACAGACTTTTAAAATAGTAACCACCTCAGAAAAATACAATTCCAGCGCCATTTTCTTCGTTTTTCGAAAAGACACGATTTAGGCTTCAGAAATTCCATTTTTCGATTTATTAAAGTCCGTTTACAGCCTGTTGAAGGCGGCTGAAAAAGTAACTCAGCATGTTATTTCACGGTTTAAACATTACTAAATCGCATCAACGAGTGTCCGAACAATGGATTTAGCAAGAAAACAACTTTTAAACATCAAGTATGATTTAACCAACCCTCAAACCAACAAGATTCCGCTTCATGAATCAGACATAAGTAAACCTTTATGTAGCTTTTATGTTCATAACTCTTGTTTCACATTTTCTAGCATTCTTGTAATTTAGTGATTTAAACCACAACACATCATACTATAAAACATAATTTTGAACAAGATGAACCAAGGTAAAATGGGACTTACTACTAGCCTCTAGCTAGGGGCGAAATCTAGTGAAGAAATGTGAAGAAAAGATGGCGAAAAAGACTAGAACAATGCTCCTTTGAGAGTCCTTCAAGATGCAACCTCTATCTATTCTTTGAAGCTTTGTATGGCACTAGTAAATGAAGAAGATGAAGAATGTTGGATAGAGAGAGAGAGGGTGGACGGTTTGGGGAGAGAGAGAGAGGAAAGGGTTGAGTGATCTTGTTGGTTGAAATCTTTGGAAAATATATAGAAGATATGAAGGGGGATATGGAAGTAGCATGCAATTACAAGTGTCCAACAAAGATCAAATAAAATATTTTGTAGATCTTGCAAATATTTTGGTGGGGCCACCTACATTGTGAACGAAAATTCCAAAGAGGGAGGGGGTCCATGTGTAACTTTGATGGTAAATAAGATAGAAGTGGGTGTTTAACTGGGTACCGGGTATTTTATCTAGCGTTTAAACCTCGGTTTATGGTGTTCTAATTTATTTTTAGTATTCTATAAAAATAAACTTGCCAAAATATTACTGAAATAAATTTCAGTTGCCAAGACTGGCTGTGTTGTCCGCGTTTCGCAGTAAAAGCACTGCGTCGCGTAGAAACACACGGTACGCGCTTAAACTTGAAAAATAACGTTTTTAGGCATTTCGATTTATTTTTCAACATGGACCTGATTAAAAATAAATTTTTAATCATAACAGAATATTTTTGGGATATAAATATTATCCGGGCGGTCACCAACGTTCGCTTCGCAGTTTTGTCGTAAATAGCTCTTTAGTTCAAATAAACATGTTTTCGCCATACCAAATCCTTCGAAACTTATTTCTAAGTTCTAAAAGGGATATTTAGGGTATGTTTAGCTTACGTCACAGTTCCGGAGTGTACGTTGCGTTAAACTGATTGCGTTTAAGCACCAGTTTGCGTATAACCTTCCAGAAGGTGATCTAAGGCTTGAAATCGGAATCGAATCAAATTGTAAAAATCACCAAACACAAATACACACATAATAGCACAAAAACACATATAATAACACCAAAGCACATTGTTTTATTATTATCGGACATTGTTTTACATAATACGATGATTACAGATCACAGTTGTCACAGTCTCCCCTACTTTAGGAAATTTCGTCCCGAAATTTTAACTAGAGGAAGCTTGTGAAAACAAATACGGATATTTCTCCTCCATCTGGTCCTTATGTTCCCAAGTAAACTCGGGGCCACGTTTGGATTCCCAGCGAACCTTGACCAAATGGATCCGTTTGCCTTTCAACTGTTTGTATGAACGGTCCACTATCTCCACAGGTTTCTCGATAAAGTGCATCGTTTCATCGATTTGAATCTCGTCGAGAGGGACGTGAAGATCAGCGTCAGCTAAACACTTTCGCAGATTGGACACGTGAAAAGTCGGATGAATATTTCCAAGTTCTGGAGGTAGCTCTAGTCGATAGGCAACTTTCCCAACTCTTCCCACAATCTTGAATGGTCCAACATATCGTGGTGCAAGTTTTCCTTTCCTTCCAAATCTTACCACTCCCTTCCAAGGTGACACCTTGAGTAGGACACGGTCTCCGACTTGAAATTCTACAGGCTTGCGTCCTAAATCCGCATAACTCTTTTGACGGCTTCTAGCTGTCACAAGATTTTCGCGAATTTTCTTGATTTTGTCTGTTGCTTCCAAAATGATCTCAGGTCCAGTAAGCTGAGCTTCACCGGTCTCATCCCAACAGACAGGTGAACGACATTTTCGACCGTAGAGAGCTTCGAATGGTGCCATCTTAATGCTAGCATGATAACTATTATTGTATGAGAACTCGATCAATGGTAAATGAGAATCCCAATTACCACCAAAGTCTATCACGCATGCTCTAAGCATATCCTCCAAAGTTTGAATCGTCCTCTCAGATTGACCATCTGTTTGGGGATGATAGGCAGTGCTTAGATTTAGTTGGGTTCCCAAAGCAGATTGCATGGCCTTCCAAAAATGAGATGAAAATCGAGCATCACGATCAGAAATGATATCCAAAGGAACACCATGTCGTGATACAATCTCATCAACATAAATCCTTACAAGTTTATCAGCAGATAGGTCCTCGCGAATCGGGAAGTTTATCAGCAGATAGGTCCTCGCGAATCGGGAGAAAATGAGCTGACTTCGTTAATCGATCGACAACAACCCAGATAGCATCATGACCTTTAGAAGTACGCGGTAGCTTAGTGATGAGATCCATCGCAATGCTCTCCCACTTCCAAACCGGTATCTCTGGTTGTACAAGCAACCCAGAAGGTCGTTGATATTCAGCCTTGACTTTAAGACAAGTTAGGCATTTCGATACGTACAAGGCAACATCTTTCTTCATACCAGGCCACCAGAACTTAGTACGAAGATCCTTGTACATCTTATCAGCACCAGGATGGATAGAATATCGAGACTTGTGAGATTCGTCCATCACTAGGGTGCGAAGATTGTCTTGTTTCGGGACCCACAAACGATCCTTGAAATAAAGCAAACCATCACCTTTTGCTTCGAGTTTAAGCTCAAGCTGATGTGGTAATTCCATAACCATCAATTTCTGTGAAACACAAAATTGCTGAGCTTGAAGAACACGAGATTGAAGATCAGATAGTGTTTGAACAGAATGAAGCTTGACTCGCTCTTTTCGACTAAGCGCATCGGCCACGACATTCGCCTTACCAGGATAGTAGCGAATTTCGCAATCGTAATCGTTCAGGAGTTCAACCCAACGTCGTTGCCTCATGTTCAGCTCTTTCTGATTTAGAATATGCTGAAGACTTTTGTGGTCTGTGAAAACCACACACTTCGTGCCATAAAGATAATGTCTCCAGATTTTAAGCGCGAAAACCACAGCTCCTAACTCGAGATCGTGAGTCGTATAGTTCTTCTCGTGGATTTTCAGCTGTCGAGATGCATATGCAATAACTTTACCTCGTTGCATGAGGACGCAACCAAGGCCTAAGTTGGATGCATCGCAATAGACAACGAAATCATCGTTTCCCTCGGGCAGAGATAGAACAGGAGCATTACATAACTTTTGCTTCAGCGTTTGGAATGCTCCTTCTTGCTTGGGTCCCCACTCAAAAGGCTTATTCTTCTGAGTCAAAGCAGTGAGTGGAACCGCAATCTTCGAGAAATTAGAAATGAATCGACGATAATAACCGGCAAGACCAAGAAAAGATCGAATCTCTGTCGGCGTCGTCGGTGTATTCCACTCCTTAATAGCAGCAATCTTGGATGGATCCACATGAATACCCTGCTCGTTGACTATATGACCAAGAAACTGAACTTCTTTAAGCCAGAATTCACACTTGGAGAATTTAGCGAAGAGTTGTTCCTTCTTAAGGAGTTCCAACGTTAAGCGAAGGTGTTGCTCGTGATCGGCTCGAGTCTTCGAATAAATGAGGATATCGTCGATGAACACAATAATGGACTTATCTAAATAAGGTTTACAGACCCTATTCATTAAGTCCATAAAGATAGCTGGAGCATTTGTCAAGCCAAAAGGCATGACTGTGAACTCGTAATGTCCATATCTCGTGCGGAAAGCAGTTTTGGGAATATCTTCTTCGAGAATACGAAGTTGATGATACCCAGAACGCAGATCGATCTTAGAAAAACATGAAGCACCTTGCAGCTGGTCAAAGAGATCATCAATTCGAGGTAGGGGATATCGATTCTTGATGGTAAGCTTATTAAGCTCACGATAATCGATACACATTCGAAAAGACCCATCTTTCTTTTTCACGAAGAGGACAGGAGCTCCCCAAGGTGAATAACTCGGACGGATGAATCCTTTATCAGATAACTCTTGAAGCTGTTTCGATAACTCTTGCATCTCTGACGGTGCAAGACGATAAGGTGCTTTCGCAATCGGGTTGGCATTAGGTACAAGGTCGATATGAAACTCAACTTGACGAACTGGAGGCAAACCAGGCAGTTCATCGGGAAACACCTCTGGATAATCCCGAACAATCGGAATATCCTGGATATTCTTACTTTTGCTTCTCTCCTCGGTGACATGTGCTAGAAAAGCAACATATCCCTTTCTTAAATATCTTTGGGCCTTTGTACACGACATAAGCTTCAAACCGCCAGATGGCTTCTCTCCACGAACTTCCAAAACATCGCCAGACGGAAGAGGAATGCGAACAATCTTATCGAAACAAACCACCTCAGCGTGGTGCTTGGTTAACCAATCCTTTCCAATGATGATGTCGAAGCTTCCAAGTTGCATTGGCGTGAGGTCAATAGGAAAAAGATGGCTATCAAGGTTTAACTGACAATCACGAATAACAGAATCGAGAACAAGAGGTTTACCAGTAGCAACTTCGACAGATAAGGGTTTCCTTAATTTAGTTCTAGGTATCGCAAGCAAAGGTTCAAAAGATAACGAAACAAAACTTCGATCGGCACCAGAATCAAAAAGAATAGATGCGGGTTGATTATTAACAAGAAACGTACCGTTGACAACCTCGTTGTCGGCCCTTGCTTCGTTTGCATTCAGATTGTATGCTCGCCCTCGAGCAGGATTCACATTGGCGTTGACGTTCGCATTCGGATTCGCATTAGCATTTGCCAGCCTCGGACAGTTGTTGCGGAAGTGGCCAAACTCTCCACAATTAAAACATGAACCTGGTGGGAATCTAGCAGCATTCCCTTGTGCCGGAGCTTGAACCTGGGCAACTTGATTTTTCCCTGAACGACAAACATTGGCCAAATGCCCAAATCTACCACACGTCGTGCATTGCTTACATGCTTGTTGTGCAACATGATGACCGTTGCAGCGAGCACAATGTGGTGCGGTACCAGCATATGCTTTCTTTGCAGGAGGTTGAGTCGGTGGGTTCTGAGGGTTCTGAGCAGTCTGTGCTGTAACAGCAAAGTTATGTGCACCCTTTCGCTTCCTTGATTTCTTCGACGACTCACCTTCTTTGCCTTTACCCTTCTTCTTGTCTTTCGTAGAATCAGATGCTTTCTTCTTGTCACCCTTGCGGGTGAGTTTACCCTTTCTGACTTGGGATTCAGTCAAGGTAGCAGATAACTCGATCGCTTGACGAAGGGTAGTGGGTTTAACAGCGGTCACAATATCCAACATAGAATCGGGTAGACCATCGATATATCTTTCGATTGCTTTGTCTGGTGGGGTAACCATGGTGGGACACAATAGACTGAGTTCCTCAAAGCGATCCGTGTACGCACGATGTTCAGCCCCATCTTGTTTTAGATCGTCAAACTCTCGCTCCAAAGCTCGAATCTCGTGACGGGGACAGAACTCTCTCATCATGAGAGCCCGAAGCTCATCCCATGTTTGTGCCAACGCCACTTCGGCACCCCTATCGCGCATAATACCATTCCACCAGGTAAGCGCTCTCTTCTCAAACACGCTTGAAGCAAATTCAACCTTACGTGCATTCGGACACTGCACATGCCTGAATGTGTTCTCAATACTCTCGAACCACTGTAGGAGCGCAGTTGCTCCTTGCGACCCAGAAAACTTTAGAGGTTTAGCGGAATTGAAGTTCTTGAAATTACACTGCGCATTGTTGTTGTTATTATTGTTATTGTTGTATATCTCGTGAACTTGAGTTACAACACCGGGAAGCACAGCAGCTACTTGCTGAGAGACTAGGGCTGCGATTTCTTCAATGGTGAAGGACTGTGCTTCACGTCGTGGAGGCATTGTCTAACAAGGAAATATGAGAAACGAGTAAGGTTGATAATTAGGAAAAGCGAAAGATGTATCGACAAAACACAAGGAATGCGATCATTTGTTCGTTACCTCGAACAAACAAACGACACGCAGTGACTAATCAAAGTAAATGAATCAAAATAATGCATCACGAAGACATGCTCGCCTATAAGTGAACACTCACCCCAAGAGTTCCCAGGTAAGAGTGACTGGTCCGATTATGTGGATTTGTACGAACACTCTAGCCTTAGACAGAAAACTCAGGGTACAGGCATTCACTCTTCCAGTTTGCACGTGTTCACATTATTTTAACCCAAACTTCGACGAGATTTTGAAAATTCAAAAGGCACTAAGCCAAATATGAATCAAGTTGGAAGGGTTCAAAGCCATAAAACAGAGGGTTCAAAACCTAGTAATTAATCATCCTCGAACGGATGGTTAATTTTCGAAGCAGATTCGGATTTGTGTTCTCGTTGTGGTTATCACCTAAGGATAGGTGACAGTATTGTTTTAAAATCTAAACACAAGTAAACTTGTGTTAGGGTCCTAAAGTTATAGTCTAGGTCAAGCATTACTAATAACCTAATTCCCTATAACCATTGGCTCTGATACCAACTTTCTTCTGTCACACCCCGACCACGTAGGACAACAAACCGTGGCGGAAACATCGGGGAGTGTTGTAACAGAAGCAATCGTTTCACAACCATGGATACAAAAAGTGTTTCGTTTTATTGATAATATTAAGCATTGCATTGTCTTAACATAGAATAAACAAGTTTTATATTGTCTGTCATAGTTATTATGTCACTAAGGCCTCGTCCAGATCCTATGTGACGCATGCATCCTAGCAGTCATTCAAGCATCAACACCTGAAACATATGTAAAAACTTAGTCAGCAAAGAAATGCTGGCGAGTACATAGGTTTTATAGGAGTGTCGAATCCATGGCTAGTTTAAGTGTTGCAATACTTTATTAAAAACTTTGTTTTGAAAAGAGTATAATATTGCAACTTAATGGTCCAACTCGAATCAAGCGGGTTATAGTTTATAAAACCTCGTAGCCATGATTCTTAACCCAAAAACATTTGCTTTTGAAAATCAACTTGTAAAACATCTCGTAAAAACTCGTATAATTTATATCTCTTAGAAAAACATCGTTGTGTGATATTGTTTCAAAATCGTTTCCTCGATGAGCTAAATAACGACACGCAATGTAATATGATAGCAGCACTTATATATTTAAGATGTACCAGCGGCGCATCTACCATGATACTATCATACTACACCCGCCCCATTAGCTAATTATTGCCCAAAACCAATCGTTTAATTCGTTTACTCGTTTCACCTCGTGTATCTCGTTTCAAATCGTTTAACTCGTCTCAAAATCGTATTTGTTTTAATAGTGAAACTACTTTTGGTCGTCTCGTTAACAACATTCAAACCTGTGTGACTCGTTTATTGTTCAACTCGTTTCGTATTAACAAACCACCAAAGGGTAAGTTAACAATCATCAGATTCAGTCGTTACCCACAACCCCCACACATAACCATGGGTGCAGTGCAATAACGGGATTTGTCAGATCCTATGGTACCATAACCTAATACTGGTCGGCTTGATCAATGCTAATGAATGTCATTCGTTATGTAATTACAACCAACAAGTCGTGTACACCTTATCGAAATCGTTATTAGTTTTGTATAAACCACCTTAATCGTTTTTGAAATCATCGTTTAAACCTTGAAATTCGTTTGGTACATATGAATCACCCCAAAACAATTGAAAATAGTAAAATAGGGGAACTATGTACTCACCTTCGGGTGCGTTTTTAAATGTTAACACAATCCCTCAATTGTTTATCCGCCCTAAATTAAATAAGAATGATTTTTAATAATCAAAACCACACTTTGACATGCAAAATATCACTTATGTCATTTCTGTTTTAATGTAATCGAAACTGGACTGTTTTCGGACATTTAAATAAAATAGTTAACTTATTCTAAAAATTCCCAAATTTTTACAGGATGTCTTAAACGATCCAAATTTTATTGTGTAAATATATCGGGGTCTAGTTCGTTACCAATATTTTATAAGAATTCATTTTCCCGACTGCAATCAGATTTGTTACATTCTGATCGCAGTCTACGGAATAATTCACTAAAAATTAATCGTAAGTCCGTTTAACGTAATTCCAGTTGGAGGATCACGGCGACAACGGTGACCATCTACAGTATAAATTTCATGATCTAACCATACACGGATTTTAAGTTGTGACTGAAAACGTATGACCCATTTTACTGCAGTTAAAATCAGCCTTAGCTGCTGTCACGAAAACAGACTTTTAAAATAGTAACCACCTCAGAAAAATACAATTCCAGCGCCATTTTCTTCGTTTTTCGAAAAGACACGATTTAGGCTTCAGAAATTCCATTTTTCGATTTATTAAAGTCCGTTTACAGCCTGTTGAAGGCGGCTGAAAAAGTAACTCAGCATGTTATTTCACGGTTTAAACATTACTAAATCGCATCAACGAGTGTCCGAACAATGGATTTAGCAAGAAAACAACTTTTAAACATCAAGTATGATTTAACCAACCCTCAAACCAACAAGATTCCGCTTCATGAATCAGACATAAGTAAACCTTTATGTAGCTTTTATGTTCATAACTCTTGTTTCACATTTTCTAGCATTCTTGTAATTTAGTGATTTAAACCACAACACATTATACTATAAAACATAATTTTGAACAAGATGAACCAAGGTAAAATGGGACTTACTACTAGCCTCTAGCTAGGGGCGAAATCTAGTGAAGAAATGTGAAGAAAAGATGGCGAAAAAGACTAGAACAATGCTCCTTTGAGAGTCCTTCAAGATGCAACCTCTATCTATTCTTTGAAGCTTTGTATGGCACTAGTAAATGAAGAAGATGAAGAATGTTGGATAGAGAGAGAGAGGGTGGACGGTTTGGGGAGAGAGAGAGAGGAAAGGGTTGAGTGATCTTGTTGGTTGAAATCTTTGGAAAATATATAGAAGATATGAAGGGGGATATGGAAGTAGCATGCAATTACAAGTGTCCAACAAAGATCAAATAAAATATTTTGTAGATCTTGCAAATATTTTGGTGGGGCCACCTACATTGTGAACGAAAATTCCAAAGAGGGAGGGGGTCCATGTGTAACTTTGATGGTAAATAAGATAGAAGTGGGTGTTTAACTGGGTACCGGGTATTTTATCTAGCGTTTAAACCTCGGTTTATGGTGTTCTAATTTATTTTTAGTATTCTATAAAAATAAACTTGCCAAAATATTACTGAAATAAATTTCAGTTGCCAAGACTGGCTGTGTTGTCCGCGTTTCGCAGTAAAAGCACTGCGTCGCGTAGAAACACACGGTACGCGCTTAAACTTGAAAAATAACGTTTTTAGGCATTTCGATTTATTTTTCAACATGGACCTGATTAAAAATAAATTTTTAATCATAACAGAATATTTTTGGGATATAAATATTATCCGGGCGGTCACCAACGTTCGCTTCGCAGTTTTGTCGTAAATAGCTCTTTAGTTCAAATAAACATGTTTTCGCCATACCAAATCCTTCGAAACTTATTTCTAAGTTCTAAAAGGGATATTTAGGGTATGTTTAGCTTACGTCACAGTTCCGGAGTGTACGTTGCGTTAAACTGATTGCGTTTAAGCACCAGTTTGCGTATAACCTTCCAGAAGGTGATCTAAGGCTTGAAATCGGAATCGAATCAAATTGTAAAAATCACCAAACACAAATACACACATAATAGCACAAAAACACATATAATAACACCAAAGCACATTGTTTTATTATTATCGGACATTGTTTTACATAATACGATGATTACAGATCACAGTTGTCACATCAACACTGGTAACCCACCACCGGAAGCATCAACGTCATCATCTTCGTCTTCATCAGCCGCCACTACCGGCTGTTCAGGGTTCTCACCCTCCACATTGTGGGGATTCGATGGTTCAGCCATCAGGAATATAGAAGATGAACACTACGAACTCAAAAAACCTCACCGGAAACTTCAAACAATTGATCGCAGAAGATAAAGTAATGTTCTTTCTCTCACCGGGAAATTTTTGAAATTTTCACCAAGTGAGGGGAAACCACGAACGGTTTCCCCTTATATACCCATCGCAATTAATGCGGAGGGAGAAAACGAATCATCATGTTCAAAAAGAGCGAATTACGCGACACCACGTGTCAAGCGCCGTTTCCGCTGACGGTTACCACGCGCGCGTGACCGCCCACGCGCCTGACAAGAGAGACCTTTACACTCCTTCCTACAGTGCATTTAATGCCTCGGGCAGTGCAAATGTCCTTTTATTTCAGCACATGCCAGAATGATCTCACCAACTTCCACCAACTCACACGTGAGATCAGCCACGTATGCAACAAAAAGCAACTACATTATCCAATTATAAGCGGCATGCGGTTTCTCTGGTATACCGCACCATAACCCATACCGCATGTCGTTTTTTTACATACCCCTAAAAATAGGCAAAAATATATATCTCCACACTATAAGGGGGTATAATACCTATCCGCACTACCCACGAGCACACGTGGAATATGCGGAAAATGACACACACGAGCCCGTTCAGGCGTGTCAGTTACTCAGAACCAGCGTTGTTCTTTGGACTGAACCGCATCTCAGAAGCAGGTAAACCGCATTGCCTTCATTCTCTTCAAGCTTCAAATCCCTCCTGTCCGGTTCACAACCACAGAGGGTGCATGAACAACTTCTTTAACAAGAAGAAGGAAGGGAATGTACGCGCACGCACATCAGCAACCCTGACTCCTGATCCTTCAAGAGCCACATCCGAGCAACACTCCCGTTTCAAGCGATTATGGGGTGACGAAACCGCAAACACTCATAAGTCACTGCGGACACAACCATAGCTTCCGCAAACGGTTGCTACGGAAGATCCACAACTAACTTCACATCGAGGAACGAAACTACTTCAAGGAAAACTCCCCGGTATTGGAGCGTGAAGGAAGGTGCCTAAGGAAGAGATGCGGACGAGATCCCCAATGATCATACGAGATCTTGTCGAACAACAAGCGATCGAACAAGCGGTAACAAGTCTGCTTATGACTTTGTTACCCTACTTGTAACATGGATAGAATAAACAATGGTGGGCATTACCATGCCTATGACCATGTTTATTTGACCATTATCCAGAATCACATTGTTCGACCAAACATGGCCAACAATGACGCAAGTACTCAACGTTGTTCCCACAACCGTGGCCAACAATGTCAAGCAACAAGGTAACCGCAAAGGACGTGCGGTTACTAGAGAGCTAATTGGAAGAACATGAACACCCCACAAAAGGGATCATCATTTGATGTCAATCATGACATCAGAAAACTCTCTTCTTCGTTCACCACCTCAAAGGTTGGTTCGAAGTTTGTGCACACCTCCAACCACCATCTCAGAGATTGGTTCGAAGTTTGTGCATACGCCCAGCAAGGTCTCAAGGTTGGTTCGACACACCAACAGGTGGCACCCAACCCGAGGCTGAGAATTTCGCATCAGACGAAACATTCTCACCGGTACGGAAGAGGCGTCAAATGACCCTTCCAGACCTCCAGCTTGATTTACAAAAAGCAAAGACCATCCACATGGTCTAGGATCTTCTCCAGACTCCAAACTACCTTCTAAACACCATAGTCCAGTACTCCTTCCACTTGCAACTTGCATATGGCAGCAACATTAGACTGGGGGACTTGAAGGGGTATGGTCCCAGATCTCACGTCAGCATCGACCGCGAGTGACCATTACCCTTATCAAAACCCCCATTAGCTAACAACCTACTTATGTCCATGCGGGAACGCATCGACACAGTGGGTGAATCCAATCTGTCCAGTGATGGAGGACTTACCTGGAATATTAGAACGGTAGAGTGATGCGGCACAGCATCACATCTGGTGTATGAAAACGGAAGTATTCACAGCAATGCGGCCTCGCACCGCGTCCAGTGAACACTTCTATCAATACAAGGAAGCTGGACAACAGCAACAGTCACCACAGGCGACGATGCGGCTAGCACCGCATCTCGCGTATTTCTTGATCACAAGTAAGGGATGCGATAGAATCAAATGTTACCGCAGGCAGCGATGCGGCTCGCACCGCATCCTATACGCCCGACAAGTGGGACTGACACACCAGTGCAAGTAGCGCCAATGACAGTCGTCTGTCAGGGCTACGTAAGTAACAGACTGACGTGGCGTAACCTCACACCCGACAAGCCTGACACACCTGCAAAGGTGCAGCACGTCGTCAGTCTGTCCATCATCCTCCTCCTTCACTCCTCGGCTATAAATACCAACCCCAAACCAGGTTTGAGGTATCTCTTCACAACTCTCTCACTACTACTACTATCATACTTTGCTTCCCAAGCAGATTACTGATTCTTACGCAGGAGAGTGGTAACAAGGAGCACCCCCACCCCATCCTCCTTGTTTTGTGCAGGAGATCAACCCACCGGTGATCCAGTCAACGATCCTCGGGAGGAAGGGATTAACCCTTCTTGACGAGATCAGTGAGTTAACCCTGCCCGGTTAACCATTGTTTCATCAGGGGGTGTTTGTTTTTTTTGTGAAAAGCTCTTCTTGAATTGTCAACTTCAACGTTCCGGTGCAAACCAATTCAAATCAAGCTATTTCTTCGTGTTTAGTTGCAAAATGGGAACAAAAACAATCGAACATCAGCAAATAAATCGTGACTTCCTTGGTTCCCGGAACTGATAAACACAGATGCGACGGCGTCTCGAAGCTGGTAGGCGGTGACTTCTTTGATCTTACTCGGTGATAATCATTTACCCACAGATCTCCCTTGGCGGACTGCACTCGACCCTAGATCTTCTTGGTAGAATGAATTACCATAGATCCCTTTCACGCGATGGCTATTTAGTCAGCTTTCTTGCGGATCTTGGTACCAATTCCGGGTACCTTGAACGTGGCTCTCATACCAATTCAAGTCCCCGTCGATACCCAAACGAACATAATATTATGGCTAACTCCCAAAATATTATTAGATAAGAAAACTACACAAAAACTTGATTACCAATCCCTACCCAATACGCGGTATATAGCTAACGTAACCCGTTAGACTATAACTAGGATTGTTCATATAACTATCCTAAAGATATTCAAAATTACTTGTTTATGATGAAAGATAATTATCTAATCAATTAACTAAGATACAATAATTACAACTAATTATTAAATCATAATCACATTACTAAAAGTACTCATATGCGTCGAATTCTTTACCTGCTGTCATCACTACTTAGACTAACTGTTGTGGTCTAGGTGATCATCAGGATTCATTCTGTAATATCGTTCCACCTACTGGACACTAACTGGGCACTGTTTAAAGCCACTGCTAAAGCCTCATAACCTGTTGTGGTCTAGGTGAGCAGTGACTTCAATGAATTTTTTTTATTATTTTATTTTATGTTTATTATTTCTAAATTTGTAAACTAATATTAATAGAAAACTAATTTTATAAAACATCACATTAAAATTAAACAGACTACAAGTAACAATTAATACTAGTCTAGTACAAGATTATCGGGTCATCTAGCCTACAAATGCTCGACCAACTTATTTCGAAGGTTTCCGTGTGTCTCACGGTTTTTATTATTGCTTATGATTTGGAGTTTTTGAACGTCAGTGATTGTCGATTCACCCTGTGGAACATCTCCTTGGTAGTTTTGACAATCAACCGTACATTTGTCCTCCAGAATCATGTTATGTAGAATTAGACAGGTGTAGGCGACGTCTGTTATTTTTTCTTGTGTCATAAACCATGTTGGGTTGGCAATCAAATGAAATCTTTTGTTTAAAACTCTAAGGGTCCGTTTGGTATGTGGTAATGGAATAGACGAAGGAATGGAATAGATGAGGTAATGGAATGCACGAGGGAATGCAATGGATCATTACTATTCCATGTCTTGTTTGGTTACCACCATGTGTGAATAGAATGAATTATTACTGTGTATGATTTGGTGGCAAGAAAAACGAACGAATAAAATTAGCGGTGAGTAGTGGTGGTGGTGGTCGGTGGTAGTGATTGTGGGTGGTTATAGGTGGCGGCGGCGGCGATGGGTGGTGGTGGTGGCGGCGAGTGGCGATGCGGCGGGGACGACGAGTGACGGCGGCGACGGCGGCCGTTGGTGGTGGGTGGCGGCGGTGGTGGCATCGACGATGGTGGTGGGTGGCGGCGGTGAGTGGCGTTGGCGGTTGGTCGTGGCGGTGGGTGGTAACGGTAGCGGGTGGGTGGGCGGCGGCGGCGGTGGCGGGTGGGTGGGCGGCGGCGGGGGTGGCTGGCGGGATGGCGGGTGGCAGCGATGGCGTCGGTGATGGGTGGTGGTGGTGGGTTGTGGCGAAGGTGGTGGGTTGTGGGGTTGTTGATGAATGGTGCAAGAGGGGATGGAATAAAAAAAACATGGGGGGTGGAAGGAATGATTTTGAAGGAATGGAATGCCTTTTGGAATGTGTGATTCCATTCCATTGACCAACCAAACACCATTTTATTCATTCCCTCGTCATCATCCATTCCATTCCGCCTCTCATTCCTGCATACCAAACACTACCTAAACGCTCTTTCAATATCCTTTATTGTTGATTTTTGCTTCTTTGTAATGTACCTTCGTTTGTTATCAATTGTAGACGAAAAAGCTTGAACAAGTGTAGACCACTTGTAAATACCGTCAACCAGGTAGTAGCCGTACTTAAAATGTTCTCTGTTTGCATAAAACGATTGTGCTGGCTCAACCCTCTCGATAATGTCATAGATGGGGAGTGATCGATAAGATTTAAATCGTTATTTGACCCAAGAACTCCAAAAACGCATGCCAAATCCAAAGATCATGTGATGCCACCGCTTCAAGTATAAATGTGGGGTCGTTGTGATCACCTTGGTGGAACTAACCTCGCCAAGCCGTAGGACACATAGCCCATTCAACATGCATACAGTCTAGGCTACCGAGCATTTCGGGAGAACCATATTTTCACCATGAACCTCGTATATGCATTGGATATCTTACATCGTTGGTTTTCACATATATCGTCGTGAGTAAATGGATATGATCCCTACGTAAAGATACATAATATAAAGTAAAGATGTATAAATTAAAGATGTATAAAGTAAAGAGGTATATACCTTGACAAAAAATGTAGTGAATCGTGTGCAATTTTCTCAGACATTTCTAGATATTCGTCCATTGCGTCAGACGATGACGAAAGCCCATATGCTAGTTGCCATAGAGCGGCGGTACATTTTTGTATAGAGGTGAACCCGAGTCTACCTCTCTCATCTACCCTTATTTGGAAAAAAAAGATACCGCTCTGACAAATCATTCGCTAAACGCATAAAAAATTGTCTACTCAATCGAAAACGTTGGCTAAAATGTTCTTCATCGTAAACGGGATCAGGGCTAAATAGTGAAGTATCAATGTTTGGTGAGCTCCCTCTCGATCACGATCAAGTGGTGGTTGTCTCGTTAGCCCTCGTCGCCTTTTAGACCGCTCAACCAAATAATTAACCGTTACTCTACCCGCTTCCATAATGAGATCGTCTTCTTCGAAAGAATCAAACGAGGAAAATGCATTCCATTCCCTTTTTTGTGAGATTAATAGAGTTATTTGTTTTAAATGTAAGAAATATGAGAGTAGGAGAGGTTTTTTAAAAAGAATAATGGAGAACTGAGAGTTTGAAAAGGTTTTGTTAGGTTTTTTTAAATAAAATTTGATTCTTTTATTACCCTCTAATGGCTACGTTTAGCCCCCCAACACACTATGGTCAAACATGTCACACGCTAACATGCTCGCGCTGACCCTCGCGACACCTTTGCGATGTTCGCGATTGAACGAACGCCTACATGGCTCACGGCTGCTTGCTCGCGTGACCACAATGGCCAGTGTTATTAACAATGTCATATTCTTCTTTTTGGTTTTCTAGTTAAATTAAAAGAAAATACAATCATTCAAGAGTGAGAAACTCAATTACCCAAAATAATCACGACAAGTATCCACAACTATATAAAGTATGTTTTTGTGTCATATATTTAATCATTTATCTGACACCAAATCGGTTCATATATAGCTACTGTGTAGTTGGTTGGTCAATTTATAGCTAGTGTGTAGTTGGTTGGTCAATTTATTACTCCAACTTACCAATTTCTGTATCTTTTCCTTTTCTACTTTAGATTTCCAAACACAAACATCATACTCACCTGCTCACCTGCTCACCTGCTGGTTTATGCATTGGAAATGACGGGGAAGGACTCAGATTCGACTCTTAGTCCCACCCGAGTTTTCTACTACAGTGCGTTTACTCTAGAGGGTCGGCTCTTGTGGAGGGGGCAACTCCTGTCATGTGGCAGAAGGCTGGAAATTTTCTCGGGGACAGCGCAACGCCCCTCTCGACCAGGTGTGGGCCCGGTTAAGACAATATAGTCCTGGTAATGAGTGGTGGCGGGCCTGCGTCTTGCGGGTGTGAATTAGCCGTCTGTTGTGAAGTTCACCTATCAAAAAAAAATATTCAGGTTGTAGTACAACTAATCGGGTCAAGTCATTTAACCCATTTAGAAATAATAGAGGAAACTGTCATTTTGGTCCCTGAGGTTTGGTCACTTTTAACACTTTAGTCCAAAACTTAAACCTTTTGCATTTGAGTCCCTGTTATTTCAGTTTTATTATCATTTTGTTCCAAAAGTGAAATTATGTCATATTTGTCTTATAAAATCCTGTTATTTTGTCCTTTTCCTCAGGGGAAGATGGTTATTTTAAGCATTTATATATATAAATAAAATAAAAAAACCTCAAAACTCTGCACTTTCTCTCTTTCTAAACACCCATATGTCTCTCTCTTCTCTCTCTCTCTCTCTCTAACACCACCGCCACCATGAACTCCACCACCGCCACCTCCCCCCCCCCTTCTCACCACCACCACCACTACCTCCTCACCACAGCCGCCACCACCACCTCATCTTCTTCCCTTCTCTCTCTCTCTCTCTATCTCTCTCTCTCTCTCTCTCTCTCTCTCTCTCTCTATCTCTCTTTCTCAAATCCACCACCACCTGCTACTTAAACTCATCACTAAACATTTCAAAGATCTGAACACACTTAAACAAATTCTCGAAGTTCTGCAACTCAAAGGTCTTATAAAACAGAGAGAAATCAGAGAAAAGATGCGACAGAGAGACAGAGTAGTCTCCGACGGCAGAGACGATGGTTAGACCGTCGGAATGGGTGAGAACCCAGTGCCATGTATAGCCATTTATGTTTGTGTCTTCTTTCTCTGCCACCTAAACCACAATTGTTATGTAAAGAAAACCCCTTTAAAGCTTGTTATTCTACACTTACTGGAACAGAATTCCTGTTAGGCGCATTTTCGTCGTACTCGCAAATCATTTTTCCTTCGTCTTCGATGATCATGTTATGCAACAAGATACAAGTATACATACAGTATTACAACTTCTGTGGTGTAAAAGCACATGCTGGATGTTCAAGGATATGCCATTTTTTTATGTAGAACCCCAAAACACCGTTCAGTGTCTTTTTTTCGCCGCCACTTGAAACTTGGCAAATTTCTTTCTTTTATCATTTGTCGAGTGCCGGAACAGTTTTAACGATTGTAGAGTACATTGGGTATATTCCATCCGCAAGATAGTAATCGCCCCTGTATTCCACCCCTAAAACCGTAAAACTGGTGTTTGGACGAGTTCCTGTTATGACATCGTTAAAGTTCTTTGATTGGTAGATGACGTTAAGGTCGCTAAACGAACTAGGAACACCTAAAAAGCATGTCAAATCCATAGATTTTGTGACGCAACATCCTCTAGTATTATAGTTGGATGGCCATGGTCGTCTCGAATAAATTGACCTCGCCACGTAGTAGGCCAGTTCTGCCACGGCCAGTGCATGCAATCAATCATTCCGAGCATTCCTAGAAAACCATGCCTTTCTTCGTGCGCTTGATATAATTTTTGGACGTCGTTGGCGTTTGGTTTCCGAAGATATTTCTTGCTATATAGCTTCACCAGCCATTCGCAAAACTTGTACAAACATTCTCGTGCAGTTCTTTCGAACATTAAATACGCGTTCAACGAATCGGGTGCTGTCCCGTATTCCAGTTGGCGAATGGCCGTTGTGCATTTTTGTAAAGTGGTGAATCCCCTTTGGCCCCTAGCGCCATATCGAAGTGTGAAAAACGGATCAGACTGCGCCAAGTCGTCTACTATACGTAAGAACAGTCGACGACTCATTCGGAACCGACGTCTAAACATCGCGGCCGTGTATATAGGTTCGTCTGCAAAATAATCGGCCACTAATCTATCTTGGGCACATAAATTATTAACACCGAAAAATAAATTAAATAAATTATTAACACGAAAAAATAAATATAACTAAATTATTAACATCGGAAAAAATATAACTAAATTATTAACATCGACAAAATACAACTAAATAATTAACAACGAAAAAAAATACCTTCTCGGTCTCGGTTTGTAGCGGCTTGCCCAGTTCGCGGTTGTGACATCGTTTCTTCACTCTCACCCGAAGATGACGAACACCACAATGATGAAGAGGACATGCTTAAAAGTTTATAAAATTTAAGGTAGTGTATAAAAAAGTGTGAGAGAGATTGGAAAGATTTGTGTTGAATTGGGGGATAAAGGGTATATATTTATAAAGTGGAGAGAAAAATATTTTTTTAAAAAAACTAGGCGTGTTTCAACGGCATGATTCTTTTAATTTGGCCCGTCTTGGGCATCGAGGTGAAGCCGAAGAGGACGGGGCCGACCCTAAGTCGGTCCCCATACCGTTTAGCCTTATGTAAAAGCGTACCAAAATCAAGTCATTCACAGTCTTTAACAAGAGTTTTAAGAAAACAAAATAATTTAAGATATTTCACAAAGAAAGCAACATGCAACAGAAGAATATATAAAAGATGACAAGGAAAAATCCTTTTTTCTTGTACATCGTTTTCAACTAGTCAAAAACATGGATGAGATGACAACAAGTTGAGGGACCGTTTCCCCACAGTCCAAATCACCGGACCCAAATCCACACCCGCATCCGTATCAAGCCAATTACCCAGCACATATATCGTTGTCTACTATTCCGATCGAGGGTCTGCTCGTGCTCGGATTGAATTACAACCGATCCGATCTGATCGGATCGAATTTGCAAAACCGAGCACAAAAGTGATGCTCATGCTCGGATTGAATTTGAATCGAGCGGATCGTTTTCGCTCGGTTTTTCTCAACACCGAAATTAAAACACGTGTAGCAAAACAAAAAAAAAACTGAAATCAAGACTATTATAAGGCTGCATTCAACAAAAGCAAATCCTATTTTAATTAAAACATGTCCAACATCTTACTAACAAAAGCAATACAAAACTAAAATCATGAGCAGCAGCGAGGTATTTGGATTCTCTGCTGAAATTACATCAATGTTGTCCAGATATCTCACCAGATTTTCTCCCGATTCATCAATTACAGCAGCGAGATTCCATTTTTCCGGTTGAGCAGCAGCGAGCGAGGTGTATGTGAATGTGGCAGCGATATGTGATTGTGTGGCAGCGATATGCATCGAACAATCAGATTGTGTGATTGTTTTAGGAATTAGGGATTTAGGGTTAGGTTTTGGTATTAAGTTGGGCTAGTATATTTCTTGGGCTTTTAATTTTTCTTGGGCTACTTATCTATATAACTATATATATATATAGAGGAAGGTTAACGTACATTACGGCTTAACGTACATCACGTACGACAGGTAATTACTAATTACGCACGTTATAACTCAAAAATCCAAAATCACGCATGTTGAAACACAATAATCACGCATATAGAAAATATTAATCACGCATGTTATAGAACAAATCACACATCTTGTCGAACGTGAAGTACGTTAAGCCGTAGTGTACGATATACTTTATATATATATATATATATATATATATATATATATATATATATATATTGCAGAACTCCTAATAAACAATCATTTTATATATATTTTTTTGTATTTAGGATTTTTTTATCATCTATTATATGTATTTTTATGATTACATACATGTTAAAAGTAGTTTACATATGTGTAATAGCCAAATTATATATATGTATAATAACTAATTACATATATGTAAAAAAACTAGTTTACATATGTGTAATTATAAATTTACATATAAAAATGATAAAATCACTCTTAACACGTAGGTAATCATAAAAATACACATAATAAAAGATAAAATATCCTAAACATAAAAATATATAAATAAAAAGATTGTTTATTAGGAGTTCTGCGAGTTCTTTAAATATTTATGGTTCAGAAATGATCCTGACCCTATCTATACTATATTATAATGCATGAGTGAGGGGTATTTTAAGATACCCAAAAAATAAGAACTTTTCCCCCACTTTATTTATAAAAAGACCCCTAAAATGAGGGTAGTTTAGTCTTTTAAGCACTATTTATTTTTTAGCCCCTAAACTTATTACACTTAAATCCCTAAGCTTTTAACAAAATTATAGATAATTAGTTACAATTCACCTATCCACAACAAACTTAAAATTTTTTTATGTATTCTTGACATATCTTATAAACTATACTGTTTAAAAAAAATATTCAAAGATAGCATGACGACTTACACATTTTTGTTAACGTTTCGACAGTTGTCTTGTTCAATATCGACGCACGGATTAAAAGGTACAAGTCAATAATGTTTTAATGTACAAGTAATTAATACTTGTGATCTAATGCGCCTAATCTACAAAGATGGGCTCCATCTATGCAAACAAAAACAAAAAGAATTAAAAGTGTCGTAACATAAAATGAAGATATCATGTGTCACATTTTATCTTATTAAAATTGCCTAATATTTGTACTTAAATATATCTTATAAAAACTTCAACTAACAGCAACAAACTTCCTAAATAAAGGGGTGTCAAATCTAAAATTAAACCCTAATGCACGTCTATAGTTATTACTATAAATACATAGCCGGACAACCCTATATCTATTGCTAAACAAAGCTAAAAAATAGATCCAGTTCTGAATTCAATTGTTGTGAAAAACCACGCATGCGAGATTCAAAATTCTAAGGTCATTTATGTTATATCGCAGCAGTGAATAATTGTTTTCTTTTATTTACTTTTATGTGAATGTTAACTTATTTGATTTTTCAGATTCAGTTGCATGATGAATATGCCAATTTAAACAACCCATTTGTCAAACAAGCTTCTAAGGTATTGATTTTGTTGGTTTTTAAGTATTATTTTTTTGCGTATATCTTTCATATTAACATGTTCATTATGTTATTATATGTGTGTTTTATTGCAGGATGATGGTGATAAAAGTGTTGATATTATTTCTTATGATGTAATGTTTAGTCCATACAAGTCTAATCTTTAACGTGAATTTAGTGAAGAGGTAATTCTAAGGTTTATTTAATCTTTTTTTAACTTTTGTATTCAAGTTTTGTCCTTTTTAAGGATCGAAAGTTTGAGACTCAAAGGAAGAGATCCAAGAGACTCTCTTAATGGAAATGGAGTGAGGTTAATTTAGACGATTCTGAGGACAATGACAAAGAAGAGGAATTAGAAGATACTCCCGATTCAAGCACAAACCAGAAAACCCGATTAAAAATATCTCGAGTGTCAATTCAGAAGCGGAACAGATTTCATGCAGTCTAATATGAAATCTATCAAGTGTTTTTATGTTTTTTTTTTCATTTTCAGTTGTTATGTTTAATCTAGACGTATGAATAAAGTTTAGAGTAAACTGCCATTTTGGTCCCTGAGGTTTGGTCACTTTTGCCACTTTAGTTCAAATTTGAAACCTTTTACATCTGGGTCCCTGTGGTTTCATTTTTATTGCCATTTTGATCCAAAAATCAAATCACCTCTTATTTGGCTATTAAAATCTATTTATTTTGTCTTTTATTTCAGGGGCAAAATGGTCCATTTCAATTTATTATAACATATTATTAATTAAATTAAATTAATTATATTAAATATCATTTACCCTATAAAACCTTTACCCAGTTCATCTTCTTCATTTCTCCCCACACCCAAACCCTAATCCCTAATCCTCATCAACTCCCCTGCAACCGTCTGATCGACCACCTCCCCAAACAACCACCATGAAAGTATCTCAAACCATCACAGCAATTACAGCAAATTAAATATTCTCAAAATTATTCCATTTACAGAAAAGGAAATCAAGAACTGTGGGAGGGCCTCATTTCAAGAAAAAGGCATAGACAGGATGGAGAAAACATGACTTAAAGTGTCTCCATAACTAATTTTACAGCTGAATTTCATATTTTTGTGTAGATATTATCAAAAATCTCTCTACTGCAATCTGTAAATAACCCTATCCACTTCAAAGCCAAAATCCCCATCGTCGTTTTCGGAATCCCCTTCCTCTCCGGCTTCTCCACCACCCACCACCACCCCCTCTGTCCTCCGACACCCTCTCCCTCCGCACCCACTTCCCCTCCGGCCCTCCCTGTTCAAAACTCCATCCTATTCAAAATTATCATATACCCCTCAGAAAATTGAACCCTAACTGCACAAGATTTGTTGTCGGTATCGAGTATTTGATGTATAAATACAACAATTGAGACAAAGGGCATACCGGAGTGACTGAAGACGGGTGAGCAGCGAGCGAATCGCCATCCACCGCCGCGAGCGAATCGCCATCCACCGTCAACTGTCGCAACAACGTCGCCTGCTGCGTCACCTTCTACTGTTCCAATAGCTCTGGTGAAAGCTCCGATGGCATCTCCTCCGACGGCTCCCGTGGCAGCTCCTCCAACGGCTCCTGTGACTGTTGCTCCTGCTGTGACTCCGGTGAGCACTCCTCATGCTCCGGTGCCGGTGAGTTCTCCACCACCATCGGTTGACTCACCTCTGGTTCCTGAACATGAAGATAATGTGGGGATGATGAACTTATGGGGAAGATATATATGCTGACCATTATTAATTATTAGGGTAAATGATATTTGATATAATTAATTTAATTAATAATATGTTTTAAGAAATTGAAATGGACTTTTTTGCCCCTGAAGTAAAAGACAAAATAACCAGATTTTAATAGTCAAATAAGAGGTGATTTGAGTTTTGGACCAAAATGGCAATAAAAGTGAAACCATAGGGACCCAGATGTAAAAGGTTTCAAATTTGGACTAAAGTGGCAAAATGACCAAACCTCAGGGACCAAAATGGCAGTTTACTCTAAAGTTTATTTTATATTTGAACTTAATTTTTGGTGTTAATATAATGCAGTTATTGACTATATTAATAAAGTTCAAAATAAAGTTAGTATCCTAAATTTACAAGTCAACTAAACTTATATAAGTTAATATCCTAAAGTTGCTATAACAGATATTGCAGTTAGATATAGTCAAGCTGATATTATAAAATATTGCAGTTATTCTTGGATATTAATCTAATAATAATTTGTATTTCTTAACTAAAAGATAATAAAGTAATAAACTTTAAAGCTAAACAAAAAAACTGAACTTATGATATAAAGTTAATAAAGATATAAACTCTTAACATCCTATTTTTTACAAAAACTGTTTTTAAATTTTTATAAAAATATAATTTCTTTATATATATATAAAAACGAAATTTAACAATTAAAGTTAAAGGTGTAAAACATACTTACGAATCAACTACTATTTTTTATTTTTATAAAACCAGAAATTTTAAACTTAAAGTTTATTGGATGAGTACCGTGTGGATATTTAAAAAAAGTTATGAACTTTAAAGAATAAAATTATAAACTTTATCATTTAACCAACAAAATAAACTTACTTTACAACTATAACAACTTATCTTCTATTTTTTGTCATTTGATTATCATCTTCTTTTTAAAACGAAACTTTACATGTGTAAAACAATTTTTTTACTTTATCTATAAAAAACATTTTGTTTTTATAAAAAAATAATTATTTTATAAACATTTTTTGTAACAAGTAATAAAAATAAAATACTCCAGAAATTTTCAATCTTTACTAGATAAATACTAATTGTGTTGTAAATTTTTAAGAATTATAAGTTCAACTATATTGTTCTAGATAATATTAGTCAGTTTCATAAGAAATCTTTACCAACTTGACTAGATACATAGTAGATTGTGTTGCATATTTTTAGGGATTATAAGTTTAAGTGGACTCATATAGATAAAATTAGTTAGGAACTAAAAATCTGAACTTAGTATGATACAAAGTTAATAAAGATATAAACTCTTAACAACCTATTTTTTTTCATAAAAACAGTTTTTGAAATTTTATAAAAATATAAATTTTTATATGTGTAAAAAACCAAAATTTAACAATTTAAGTTAAAGCTCTAAAACGTACTTACGAGTCAAATACTATTTTTTATATTTATAAAAACGAAAATTTAAAACTTAAAGTTTATTGGATGAGTACTATGTGGATATTTAAAAAAAGTTATAAACTTTAAAGAATAAAATTATACTTTATAATTTAACAAATAAAATAAACGTACTTTATAATTATAACAACTCATCTTTTATTTTTTGTCTTTTAATTATTAATTTTTATAAAAAACAATATTTTTTGTCTTTTGATTATTACTTTTTATAAAAAAAACAAAACTTTACATATGTGTAACACTAATGACATATATCCACCACAATAATGCTATCATAAATATTATACGAATAAGAAAACTACAAGAAACAAGTGCCGCAATCCAAAGTGTCGCCCCCGCCGCATCGCCCGGGCACCCTACTAGTATATATATATTTATATTAATTATTAAATAAAAATAATTCGAGCGAAACCGAACGATCGTCGAGCGAGCGGACCTTTGCTCATGTTTGGCTCGTTTTCAAATCGAACCGAGCCGAACGACTCATTTACAAACTGAGCAGGAATCGAACGAGCATTTTTTGGGCATTTTTCAAGCGATCGTTGAGCAGTTTGGACAAAAACGTACCAAAATCAAGTCATTCAGAGTCTTTAACAAGAGTTTTAAGAAAACAAAATAATATAAGATATTTCACAAAGAAAGCAACATGCAACATAACAATATATAAAAGATGACAAGGGAAAATCCTTTTTTTCTTGTTACATCGTTTTCAACCAGTCAAAAACATGGAAGAAAAACGTCAAATGAAGGCCCTATTGAGATGAAAACAAGTTGAGGGACCGTTTCCCCACAGTCCAAATCATCGGGCCCAAATCCGCACCCGCATCCGTATCAAGCCAATTACCCAGCCCGTATATCGTTGTCTACTAGGGGTGTTCATGAGCCGATCCGATCCGATCGAGGGTCTGCTCGTGCTCGGATTGAATTACAACCGATCCGATCCGATCGAATCGAATTTGCAAAACCGAGCACAAAAGTGATGCTCATGCTCGGATTGAATTTGAATCGAGCGGATCGTTTTCGCTCGTTTTTTCTCAGCACCGAAATTAAAACTTGTGTAGCAAAAAAAAAAACTGAAATCAAGACTATTATAAGGCTGCATTCAACAAAAACAAATCCTAATTTAATTAAAATATGTCCAACATCTTACTAACAAAAGCAATACATAACTAAAATCATGAGCAGCAGCGAGGTATTTGGATTCTCTGCTGAAATTACACCAACGTTGTCCAGATATCTCACCAGATTTTCTCTCGATTTTTTCAGTTGAGCAGCAGCGAGCGAGGTGTATTTGAATGTGATTGTGGTAGCGATATGTGATTGTGTGGCAGCGATATGCATCGAACAATCAGATTGTGTGATTGTTTTAGGAATTAGGGATTTAGGGTTAGGTTTTGGTATTAAGTTGGGCAAGTATATTTCTTGGGCTTTTAATTTTTCTTGGGCTACTTATCTATATAACTATATATATATTAAAATCTTTAAAATCTATAATATATATATATATATATATATATTATTTAATAAAAATAATTCGAGCGAAACCGAACGGTCGACGAGCGAGCAGACCTTTGCTCATGTTTGGCTCGTTTTCGAATCGAACCGAGCCGAGCGGCTCATTTACAAACTGAGCGGGAACCGAACGAGCATTTTTCGGGCATTTTTCAAGCGATCGTCGAGCAGTTTGGACAAAAACGTACCAAAATCAATTCATTTACAGTCTTTAACAAAAGTTATAAGAAAACAAAATAATATAAGATATTTCACAAAGAAAGCAACATGCAACAGAAGAATATATAAAAGAAGAATATATAAAAGATGACAAGGGAAAATCCTTTTTTCTTGTTACATCGTTTTCAACCAGTCAAAAACATGGAAGAAAAACGTCAAATGAAGGCCCTATTGAGATGACAACAAGTTGAGGGACCGTTTCCCCACAGTCCAAATCACCGGACCCAAATCCGCACCCACATTATCAAGCCGATTACTCAGCCCGTATATTGTTGTCTACACCTGACTCATTCATCAATAAACAAATTGATGGGCCGTCTCCATAAAACCCCGTATCAGCCCAGTTACCCGGCCCGTATCTACCATTCCTTGACCGAGTGGCTATTAGTTATCTTTTTTTTTTTCACGGAAGATTCTATGATATATGAAACAGGGCCAACATAGCTGTAAAAACCCAACAAGTGTACAACAAGAGTTGAACATAGAATACGAACAAACGAAAAAGAAAAGCAAATTATGTGATTACATATCTAATGTCAAAGCCTCGCCATCTCTCTCATACCATATTCTTCAACTTAGACCGTTCTCTTAACGATAGAAACGAGTTCGCCATTATTTCTTCTTCCAAGCTGCTAATTACGATCATTAAATTTCATATCATTACGCGCCTTCTAGATTTGCCATATTGTTGTGAGGTACACTAGGCTTATTGTTTTCTTCCATAAATTCGATCTATCATACATAAATCAAATATTGTTTTCTGCAATATTGTTGTAATATTGTTATGAGGTATATCAGGCTATTAATTATCTACACCGCAACGCAACAGTTGTATATATAACATTTACCAACACATGAACAATAAATTTAATATTTTTAACAAAAAAATTTGAATACAAATTTATCTTTAATATTTATTTTTCTCAACCTTTTGGTTGTTAGTTTTATTGAAAACGGAGTTGCGTTCCAAATGGAGTACTTTTTTGGTATCATATATCAAGTGTCACTACCGTCACGAACAAAACCGGTACCGGTATCAGTATTCATTCTTTTAGTTTCGATCTATGTAAAACACGGCTTTATTTTTAGGTTACATCCGACAACTTTAGTGACTTTTATGTAATGAAACCATTATAAATAACTTGTTTTTTACCGTATCGTAAGATATGCTAAATACCGAACCATAATGAACTGAGTTGTGTTCAAAATAATGTACTTTTTGTGTCGTAAACTACGCTAATTGCCAGTATCGTAATGTAACGATACGAACATAACCAATACCGAACAAACGTCGGTATTAGTATTATTGGAACTGATGTCAACATTTGTTTTTTATGGTTATCAATTGATGTAACATGTTTGGTTTCTTTTCATATAAAATGTTTTATAAAATTCTAAGTATACCGTTGCAATATGTTTAATTTTTATGTATGTTTCGATACGAATTATATTCAAAACCACGTCAACAAATGTTTTTCTATCCTACCCCACCCAAGGGCCCATATTCGCGTCAGCCCAATTACCAGGCCCACAATACAAAATTCTAGTGTTTTTTCTTGAACAATTAAATAATCCATTATAAAGCCCAAGCAACTGTGGTTTGCAACGGAAAACTGCAAGTAATAATCATAAGTCATCTTTGTCAATTTCTAATTTAAAAAAGAGTTAAATGCCATTTTAGTACTTGTGGTTTGGGTCATTTGACTAGTTTAGTCCAAATGTTTCATTTTTCGTCTGTTGGTCCAAAAAGGTTTTACCGATACCATTTTAGTCCACTGGGTTAACTTTATCTATTTTTTCTGTTAACGAGAATGACAATTCAGTCATTTTATATGTAATTTTGTTAACTAGAAGGGCAATTTGGCCATTTAAAATGACCGAATTGCCTTTTTCGTTAATAAAAAAAATGGATGAAGTTAACCCAGTGAATTAAAATGGTAACTGTGAAACCTTTTTAGACCCACAGGCAAAAAATGAAACATTTGGACTAAACTGGCAAAATAACTCAAACCAATGGCATTTAACTCTTTAAAAAATTGTTTATTTTACGAAGATAATGAATTAACTCTGAATCAGTAGGCTATTAGATTCCATAAAAATAAAATAAAAAGTATTTTATATCAGCTTTGGTAATACATTGCAATGACAAACATTAATATTTTCCCATACAGTTCAGCTCTTCTCCATATGTTTTCTGAATTACAAATTTAGATTACAAAATTAATCAAAAATGTTTTACATTTTCCGACTTAACACACGCGATCCCGATCTCGACACTTGATGAGCACGCGATCTTACTCAACCACAAGTCGACACGATTACCTGAAAATCTTTACACTCTAATATTATAAGTTAAAAATATTAAATTAATTGCAAGTTTAGATCCAAATACTCCCAAAAGCTTCTTCAAGGGCTCGTTTTCGGCTTAATTCTATGCTCCAACCACCTGCTTTCCCGCCCCGTTCTGCTTTTAGTCTCATCGTTTCTTCATCATCCATATGATATGCATGCAGATCATCCCCAGACCCCATCGGGTGTGGCTGTGTGGGTCGAGGTTGCGCGATTCCTCCAGCAACTGCAGGTACGTAATGCCCGTCTGAGGTTGACACCCCGAACTGGGAGCCTGTTCCCGTGATCTGTCACAATATGATATAATTTTAGTTATATAAGTCTCAACCTTTTGACTTTCAAGAATGAAGCCCAGGGAGATGAAGTAAAAGGCAGAGGATTAAAATAACGAAAAAAACAAAAAATTAGAAGATTGTGAGGAAGATGAAGGTTATAAAGGCGAAACTGAAGGCACTAAAATTAAAATATGAAAATGAAAATCAGATGATGAAAATGAATGTCAAAATTAGAGAACTATTAATTTATAGTTCCAAAATTGGACCAGCTTAATTGTAAAACTAGACGGAAATGAGACCATAGTGGTCAAGGACGTACAAGGTACTCGCCTAGGCGCCCAGCACCCGCCTTGCAGCCATCAAGGTGCTCCAACTAAATCCGGCCAAATTCCGGTCTGAACAGCTAAAACTGGTCTGAAACCTCCAACTATGGCCTCGAACCAGCCTAAACTATCCCTAAACCAGCCTAAAACATGTCTACAACCCCTAAAAATGGCTTGCTTATACTGCGTGCCTTGCTTTAAAAAGCCCTCGCTTTTTAAGTGACTTGCGCCTAAGCCCAAGGCTCACCCTTTGAGCTTTGAGTGTGCGTAGCACCATTGACTACCTAAAACTTAAAAGAGACAAAAGGTACAATATTTCTATAAATTCGATTGACTAATTTACAATGGACAACCAATTTAACGCAAATGTACATACATGGACGACTTCGGTGTTCTTATACATCATGCACTAGCTGATATATTGCATGATTATGAATCCAATTGTATCGTACCACTGGAACTGGCACTGCTACAAACATATAAGGATCCTCAAAATTGCTCTTAAATCTTACTTATAAAAGATATTGTTTAAAGGCTGTTTGAAACTTCTTTTAAGCTACATGGTATACAACTTAACATACGCCCCGCTTGCGGTATGCGCATATAATGCATATATGTGTGGGCCATCGGGGGAAAAAGTGAAAGTGCACTAATTTTAACGTTATTTTACTAATTTCGTGGAAATAACGTTAAAAGCTGAGGACGGTTAATCATGCATCATGTGGTGGCGTTGATATGTGGTGGTGTTGATAGCTGAAAGACAAAAGGGTACATGCGCTAATCGGTCTTTGTCTCGATTGCTGAGTGTTATTTGCCTTATGTCCAAGGCTTGATGCAAAACTACTATCGAGCCGGGGGTCTCACTAGAAGCAGCCTCTCTATTCCTACGGGGTAGAAGTAAGGCTGTCTACATCTTACCCTCCTCAGACCCTACCTTTGCTTTGCTATTGGTGGGATTTACTGAGTATGATGGTATACAACTTAACAGAGTGGTTGCAAAAACTTCGAGGGGATTAATATTACTCTGAAGGTTTCTAACTATTTGGCATAATTTGTTAGTTTTAGACTTCGAAGATGATGCATGATCAAAGATCTCATTAATTCCAGCTCTTGTCATATTGTAATAATGCAATTTTTGTATAATATTTTAACACGCTACTTATTCATCGAAAAAAAAAGTTGAAGAAAGGTGTTTAGGATCAACCCAACCCAAACCTTACAAAAACTACCCGTTTTGGCCCGAACCCATTTGGCCCAGTACCCAACCTGACAATTTTTCCAACTCTACTATCTACCACCACAAAGTGATCATTATGATATACATGATAAAAAGTCAAAGCAATGCTGACCAGATTTCAAAAAAAAAAAAAAACAGCAATAACAAGAAGACTAACCATATCAACATCGGTTTGTGCAGTTTGTCCTTTGCTTGCTGCCAGTGCTGCTGCAAATTCTTCAGCCTAATTGATCAAGAAAATGATATTAGTTCGTGCAATGTGAAACGACAAAGCACACCGATTTCATTTAACAAACCTTACGAGCTTGAGCATTCATTATTTGTTCTGCATTTTCTTTTTGGTATTGAGCAATCTTTGCTTCAATGGCAGGAACGTCTACTCCATCAACCAAGTTTACAACTGAAAACACAGAGGATGCAGCTAATGCAAGTGAAAATGGCGGTCGTATTTTGGGTAATGGATATATTGAAAGAGAACTAGAGATGAACAAACTTACTCATGTCCTCAACTTCCTCTAAGTAGTCGTTATACTCTCTTAATGATGGAAAATCTTCCACTCTTTTATTAAATCTGTGGAATCACAACATAATAATATTACGAAAATCGAGAGGAACACAAGCTTGCTAGTTTTTTAGTACTAAAGTAAACATCAAATTATATTACATCTAAGATCAAAGATACAGATTGCTCCAAAAAAAATTATGCAAATTTACTAATATTATTATGCTGAGATTTCTGGTAACCTTCTTTTGTCAGTTGTTTGTTTTGGAGCTGAGGGTCTCTCTGTAAGCAGCCTCTCTGTCCCTAGGGATGGAGGTAAGGTTTGCCGACATCCCACCCTCCCCAGAACCTACTAGTACGTTTCCTATTTGTGAGATTTACTGAGTATGTTTGTTGTCGTTGTTGTTGTATCACTTCCCTTAGATTCTGAGCTTGGTTTAGAAAAATGCGCCTCAGGCGTGCGGCGCACGAGGCACTCAAGAAAGCACCTTAGGGCCTAGAGGCAGTGCCTCATGCACATATGGGTCAAGGTTGGTCAAAATTTGGGGTATGTAGGAGGGTGGTGTGTAAAAACAATTAAAGTGAAGAAACGATAACGAGTGGTTTACTTGATTAAAAAAACTAATATGTAAAAGAGACAAGACAAGATGCAACTTTTGGTTCCAAATAAAGCTTATTTGGTTGTACTTCGAACAATATGCTGCTTCATCTATGTTTTCCCCAGATCTAAAGAACCAAAGCCATAACAACAATCATATACACTCACTTAAACTAACGCTACATTACAATGTTGCCTAAAGCCCCCCAGGAGTGCACCTAGACACTCAAGCGCAACCCCACAGACCAAATGCATTGCGCCCTGAAAGCATGGTTGTAAAAATCGCTAGGCGCTAGTCGGCCGGTGGTGTACCGACTAGCGCCTAGCGATTTTTATATGTATTTCAACTTTTATATGTAATTTTCAGTGAGATTTTTATATATACACACATTTTTATAGGTAAATATTTTATGTAGACAGGTTTTAACCCCTCCTCGGACCATTTTTTTAAGCACACTGGATTCATCGGTGGAATCTACATGGTTTGCTTGGTAACTGGCCGGAATCGCCGATTTTTGGCCGACTAACTAGGGGCGACTACCAACTAATGGACCGATTAACGAAAAATTACTCAGCGACCGGCCGACTTGTGCCGATTTATATAACGCTGGTGGAAAGGCGATCTTTCAGGCTCTTAGGCACCACTTCAGGGCATTTTCTGCCCAAATTCCGGCCAGAATGGGAAAAAAAAACAAAAGAAAACTAAACAAGGCTGGAATCAACCTAAACAAGCCTAAAACATGTCTGAAACCTCTAAAAATGGTATTTTATAGCTAAATTGCAATTTTCCCAATGCCTATTCTAAATTTCAAAGCACTAACCAATTTCCCCTCACAAACCCATTAATTAAAACTCCATATTTAACCTATTTTACATTTGAAGTCAAACTGTAGCTTTGAACTACTGAAATTTCATACATACAGAATAATTTCGATGTATAACACCATAATTTGAAATGTGAATCCTAGAATTGAACAGAAATGATCATATAGAAACAATGTTAAAGAGGAAACAGAGAATTGCAAAAGTTACATGTTGCCGATGCGTTTTCGAATGGTCATCTCTTTAGCGAATGAGTTTGTACCCGAAGCCACCACCACCATGTTTTGTTATATTATTATGAGTATTCGTTGCAGTTTTCCGGCGATGTGCGGCGGAGTAAGGCGGCAGGTGTAGAGGACCGGCAGAGGGAAATCAGGAGATCTCTTTAATTCGGTGCTCAATGAGTAATAAAGTAAAAGTGTAAAATAGTTTTAGATATAAAGTGGTATGGGTTTTTTTAAGTTTTAATCCGTGGATTTTAGAAGTAGATTTTAAAGTGATTTTATGTCTTACGGTTTATAAAAGTAATAATCGAGGTGAGAGCAGGGGTGCAGCTTCCTTGGGGCGGAAGGGGGCGCCCGCCCCCCGAACTTTTCGACGCGTAGTGTTATGAACAGTACTTTCGTACAGAAATTTTTACGTATATACGTCCCCCCCCCCCCCCCCGCGGAATTAGGAAAAATCGCTCCCCCCAAGCTTCGCCAATGGATGAGAGGGCATAGAGCGATATCAAGTTGTCTTGTAAGGGCATCTACGATACTCCTTAAATCCATCACTTGAATCTCGCTACTAACAAATCACGTTACGTCACATTATCTTATTGAATCGCGGGTTCATAGATCAAATGGGTTACGGTGGTGTTCTAACATATTACTTTAACCCCTTCTGAATAAATTTGGGGAAAATATCCAAACCGACGAATTACATCCCAGTCGCATCTTGTTTTTGTTCAAATATTCCTCTATCCCGACCGGGTTCGGGAACCAGTAAAATTTCATCACACCAAAGTTCAGAGGGTTGTGGGGGTGTTTCACTTGAACCCACCGAACCAAAACTTGATCATGGGGTGGTCTAAATGTGTTGATATTTTTAGTCTTATAGCGGACATTATGCAAATGTCAAATTAGGTTTAGACTTTACATAGTGTAAATTATTCTTTTAGAAAAAGGTAATGGTAGAGAAATCATGGAAATGGTAATTTTCTATGTATTGTCGAAATAAATTAACCGTGTTATCTAAAAATTAGGTAACGTGAAACTGTGCAAAGAACAACTTTATAGATATTATTATTTGAAAACCCGTTTGTTCTTTTACCTCACTTGTATAATACGTGATATCGTACAATTTTATACATGAGATAGAAGGTGGAAGCCTAAAAACCCATGGTTTGTTTTTGTTATCTTGAGTTGTATCAACTTTGCTCTTGGTGGAAGAAATTACCACATAGGTGAACCGTGCTATCTAAAAATAAGGTAATGTGAAACTATGCAAAGAATAACTTTATAGATAGTCATGGATAATCTGAAAACCCGTTTGCTCTTTTACCTCACATGTATAATACGTGACATTACCCCGTGTATCAATTTTATACATGAGATAAGGGGGGAGCCTAGAAACCCATGTTTTGTTTGTGTTATCTTGAGTTGTATAAACTTTTTTTTCTTGGTGGAAGGTGAAAATAAATAGATATAATTACACACCAATAAATAATAGGCAAATTGGATTTAAATAATCCCAACTTACTGTTATTTGCCAATAATAATCCTAAATCATTTAATCACTAATAATAATCCGAACTATTCATTTTTCTTTGTAAAATACTCCCAGTTAAAAAAACACTAACTAGGTTAAAAAATTGCTGATGTGGCTTGCCACGTGGCATATTTTGATGACGTGGCAGCTGATGTGGCAGTCTACGTGGCATATTTTGATGACGTGGCAGCTGATGTGGCAGCCTACGTGGCATATTTTGATGACGTGGCAGCTGATGTGGCAGGTGACGTGGCAAGCCACATCAGCAACTTTTTAACCTAGTTAGTGTTTTTTTAACTGGGAGTATTTTACAAACAAAAGTGAATAGTTCGGATTATTATTGGTGATTAAATGAGTTGGGATTATTATTGGCCAATAACAGTGGGTTGGGATTATTTAAATTCAATTTGCCTAAATAATATGGGTTTTTTTTACGGGAAAATAACGTACTTTTAATATGCTCTTATTAATAACTAGAGGACAGTTAATGTACAGGACCACCTTATCGTGCGATGCGTACGCGAGCATCTCAATTGCACATTTGATCTAATCTAAGCTTTCAATTAAACGCAGTGGCACAATAGTAATTAACTTTGCATAATTACACACGATATAATACATAATTATGCACGTTATTTGCATAATTACGCACAACATAATACATAATTATGCACGTTATTTGCATAATTACACTTGAGTTAGGTTAACCGCACGTTATTTGCATAATTATGCACGTTATTTGCATAATTATGCACGTTATATTGGTGGTCGCGTACCGTTGCACGATAAGAGCTCTTTTTTGTATTTAAACCATTCAGTTAATAGCTAATACCTATATTCATGGTTGCAAACGTTGGTAGGCGCTCCCTAGTCGGTCGACTGGAGAGTTGCGAGTACTCGGCCTAGTCGAAGAGTAGTTAGTTTTTTTTTCTTGAACTCTTTTTTTTTCATTTTAAATAGGTAAAATACCGGATATATTTTTCTTACACCAAAACCTAACAAATTAAATCGGATACATTAACTAAACATAAGGTTATATAATCTTTCTTCAATCGTTTAACCAATCGGAGACATAAACTAAAGGGCTATTGGATTTTATCACCCCTAACTTTTGATTATTAGCCGCTGCCACCTTCAACTATCACTTTGACGTCCGCCGCTTTTATCACCCCTAACTTTTGATTATTAGCCGCTGCCACCTTCAACTATCACTTTGACGTCCGCCGCCCCCAACTTAACACTTACTTTGTTCTGTAACCACGTCGTTAACTGATCACTAATTTTTGAGCTTGTTATTACACTTTTGGGGGTGTCTAAAGATCCCTAAAACCTTCCTTAGATCTATATGACACCCCAAAAGTATAAAAACAACATCAAAAGTTAGTGATCAGTTAACGACGTGGTGACAGAACACACTAAGTGTTAAGTCGGGAGTGACGGGCATCAAAGTGATAGTTGAGGGTAACAGCGGCCAATAGCCAATAGTTGGGGTGATTAAATCCAATAACCCTAAACTAAACATAAAGTTATATAATTTTTCTTCAATCGTTTAACAAATCATGTGACGGTTGACATGACAGTCAAGTATAAGGAATAAGTGTAAATGTGTAATCTAACTATAAGTATAAGAACTTGTTAGACACTTTAGAGTGGCAAACTAAAAAATTAACCAATCAGAGTGCGCCATGTCAAGCAGTGAAAAATGTTTAAACTATGCTGAAAAGTGTTGGCAATGGTTAGACACTTGCTGAAGTGGTAAACTTTTTTTTTTATTTTCCGCTTTTTTAATCTATATATATAATAAAGCAAACCATTGGGAGACACATGTCACCCTATGGTTGATGCCAAATAATCAGCCATGTCATCATACACTTTGCATATCTCATAGTTGAGGATTGAACAAGGCTTCTCATTTACGCTAAACACACTCTCTCTCCTCTCAAAAACCTAATTCAAACTCTCTCTCTTCTCTTCTCTGGCGAACACGACGACTAAAGAAGATCCAATAATTTTGATCAAGAATCAACGGATTTGAAGACAAATCATCTACGGTACTCTCTAATTAGAGTATTTCATGATCGATTATAGGTTTTAATTAGGGCTAATTTTGCAGGAAATCAAATCATCGAGATCAAATCGGCGATTTAGTGAAGAGGTATAATCAATCTTCATTAGATAATAGTCTTCATCGACGGTATTCATTCGTGATTCCGATATCCCCATCTTTTACATACGATTTCGTTATCTTTGATCCGATGTTTCAGATTCAATGGTTTTGTTCGATTCTTTGTTTGTTAGATTATCGTACGCGATTAATGTTATTGTGGTGTACAGTTTCTTTTTTAGGGTCTGTAATAGTCGATTTTGATGTTGGACGGATATATTTTTTGTGTTTTAGGGTTTTAATTTCTTTGTTCATGTATTGTGATTTGTTGATGTTACTGTTGTTCATAGCCGATTAGGGTTTTAATTTATTTTTTTAGTTTCTTTTTTTAGGGTCTGTAATAGTCGATTTCGATTTTGATGTTGGACGGATATATGTTACCGAGTACATTAGGCAGATGTTACTGTTGTTCATAGCAATGAGTTGCTGATGGAGTGTATGTATTGTTGAGTTCTGTTAGTGCTATATTAGGAGTACTAGATTCTGAGACGGTTATTTGTAACGGTGCTATTTTGTTTAGTTTGTTGAGATTTAAGTGTGATTATGTATCCGAAAGTCCGGTGAAGCTTTTTGATGGTTTATATTTTGGCAAATCTTATGTTATCATCAGCCGATTTTATTTTATTTATGATCTATGTTTGTTTGTTACTTGATTTTAATATGTAATAAGTGAATACTTTTTTGATATGGTTTGATATCGTATTTGATGTAGTTTTGTTAAATGGTTTAGATTGTTACGTATATTTGGTTGTAATAGTTGACTGTTGTCTGCTACTCATCAATTTTAATAGCGGATGTGAGGTTACTGTTGTTCCTATCTAGGTTGGGTTGTGCTTTTTGATGTGTATTTGCTAATTGTTGACCTAAATGTTTAGCTTTTTATTTAATTTTGATGTGTATTTCCAGTTAAAGAAAGGTCTAACCCAAACCAACATGAAAATAAATCTTGAATCCATTGAAAAGGGAAAGAAGACTGAAATAGGTTTACTAGGACCCAAGGTTATTAGACAATTGTGATCGGTAGTAGTACCCTTTTACTGAACCATGTGTGGTGTGAATTTGATCAGACCTTTAATTACCAAGTTTGACTATGACTATTGTAGTGGAAATTATCAGCATCAGATAAACATGATAATATAAAATCCTTTGGTCCTATTGACCAGGCATGACATGGTGATAGAAAAGTTTTATGGCGTTTTGCCGTTTTATGTTCTCTTGCTAGCATTAAACTTTTGAAATATTATATTGTTGTTGGGATTTAGGAAGAGTGAATTTGATTAGGGAGCACATTGAATATGAGGGGTATTCGGTGTTACCCATGGCAATTAGGCAAGACACGATAGTACCTATTCGGAAAAGGGATGCAGGGGAATCTGAAAAGCTTCTTACGATTGCAAATGTTAATGACAAGTACACTGTGTGTACCTATCCTGTCATTCCCGACTAGGTAAATAAATGGCTCTTTTATGTTGCAGAAAACACAGATGTTGTCTCATCTATGAAAACACCATTGTGAGATTTTTGAATTTTTATGTATTATTAATTGTTTGTGTGGTTTGTTGTTGTTGTTGTTGTTTGAATCGATTCTTGACAAGCGCAAGCGTTTTATCAAGCGAGGTTTTGCGATTGTTGTTGTTGTTGTTGTTGTGAAGTTTTGAGATTGAGGTTCTGTGTTGTTGTTTGGAAGCATGCATCCCTAAATAAGTTAATTGCAGTTTTTTATTTATACTTAAGAAAACTAACCTGTTTTTTGTTTCTGAAAACAGGAGTGACTTTTTTCCTGTGTGTGCTGGCTATAACAATGCTTGGGACTGCCGTCAATGCTCCAACCGTCATGCTCGCCAATTTTTTGGCTACTCCAATAGCGCTGAGGTCAACTCATCTTATTTTATCTAAACCACATTACTTTTATTTTCTTCTTAATATAGGATTGTTCAAGTTTACGATTCTCAACTCTATTAACTATGTTGAGTATAGGTGGCAAAAATGTCAACTAAAAAAATTGCTTAAATAAAAATGAGTCCAATGGGCTAAATGTGTTTAAAAAATGTATTTTAAGTAAACCTGAATGGCTCAAAAGTTAACATGCACACTCAAGTTGTAGAAGTAATTAAGGTTCTAAATCTTGTAAAAGGAAAACTACTCCATTTATGTCGGCTTGATGGTTTAATGAAATTATATAACTTATTAAATTCTCTGTTGTAGATGTTTTAACATCAAAACTTTCCAAAAAGATAAATCGTTGTAATTTAACAGAACAAATGACGAGCTTTAGTAGCGATTCTTACGTCAACGCATCATGTTGTTTTGTTTTCTCATTTATGTCTGTTTACGGATACAGTTTGATAATAGTGTTCCTATGGTTTGGTGAGTTTATTACGGGTGAAGCTCATTTTACTTTAACCGCTGATGCTTTAAAGAAGGTATTGACTGGCAAAGCATCAAACGAGATATTGCTAAGCATTGTTCACACGGTATGTACTACCTGGCTTATAAGTAAACTAATTGATTTTTTAATATTAACGTGTATTTTATCAGGTTGCAAAGCTAGAGGATTTGATTACAGGTGCCATTTCAAGGTATATTGATGTTTATCTTCTAAAGCAATTTAACCGAACCAAACCGAACAGAAAGAGTTAAAAGATATTCTGTTGAGGTACAACTACGTTTTATATCGTACGCTACAACGATTGTCAGTGCAATATTGGTATCGTGACACGAGTAGCTATATGATTGTTTTTATTCTAATATTACAGATAAGCACATAAGATTGTGTTTACGGATCAAACCAGCAAAACAGCCGGGTAAGCCAGCATGCCGGTTCAAAGTATGTTCGGGTAAGATTGGTTTTATGTCAGAATGGGTTGATTAAAAAAGTTTGGTTTTTGGTTCGGGTCATAACGGGTCCATTAAAAAAGTTTTATTTTTGTTTGGATCAAAACGAATCGCTTTGAAAAAGGCATGGATGGTTTGTGCTGGATGATCGGTCAGCTAATCGGTTCAAAAGGGTTCAAGTTGATATGAAATTTTGGTACTCATTAAAATGAGTTTGGTTGGTTTGTGCTAACCCAAAATCACTTCTTCCTTTTTTAAAAAGTTATCAATGCTTGATGCACTATTTTTGACTATGGAAATAGTAATCCAAAGCATTGAATAAAACAAATCTAGAAGGGTTCCTTTTTCTCTAAAAAATCTCTATGACCCGTTTGATATAAAACACAACCTAAATTGAGAGTAAATGTATTCTGGTTGTATCGTTGTTAAAAAATTGAAGATAGTCCTTTGTTTTTCAAACGTATCAGTGATTCCAACTTATGTTAGTAATAATAACAATCAAGAAATACTTCTTAAGCTTTTACATGTAGTTCTGGATGGAAAAGATAAAAAGGCAAGACGGGATAAGAAAGTTTTGGTCTCGAAAATGCTTCACGAGAATGCATCAAGAAACGATTTAAAAAAGAATCTTTGTATTCGGCTTGTGACAAATGTTTGCATTTGTTACAACACCATTTCTTGAAAGCTTCTAAAGAGACTTGTAGGATGTGGATCAAATCACATGACAATCCGGTAACTTACATTGGCTTCTTGATATTTTAATCGATAGACAAATTTCCGCGGATTTCTTGAAAATATGGGCGTCACAAACCGAGTTGTCTGAGGTGCATTCTAAAGTGCCTGTGATTCATTGATATGAAATTAGTAGAGTTGCAGCAAAGATTATTTGTTGGTATTGGAAAAGGTTAACTAATGGCTTCAAAAGAGTCAAGATGCTTGCTTTTACAAACATGGCTAGTCCCTTTTTATGATGATTTTACTTGGATGAGAAGAGGGTCAAGGGGGTTAGACCGTAATCTAATCGAAGAAGGGTTGAGTTATTTTGACTTTGCCTCTCGCTTGGCAACAAGAAATCTTGATATCTTGGTTTGACCGGTTTTTGAACTCGGGTGATGATTGCCCGCATATACAAAAAGGGTTTGAAATTTGGTGCAAACGCGCGTTTTGGAGAAATCCCGAAGTGTAAAGAGAGTTTCGTGTTACAAATGCAAATGGCGGAAACTATTGAGATTCGAGTATGCTAGCTTGCCTCTGTTCTTGATCACAGTTGGTTTTTTTTTCATATAGTTTAGGTAAAATGAAACTTGCATTTGCTCACTCAAATTTGTATTGGAGACATGATTTCATGAATAAAAGAAGTCATTTGGTCAAAGTCAGACCTTTTTTACAGGCATGCTCACTCACTTAGCATTTTCTTTTCTTTTTTTTGTAGTTCCTGATAGTTTTTTGCTTTTTTTCTTCATAATGATATGTGGAGTAGAATTGTTGGGTTCATAATAGTAAATCACACTTGATATTTGAGGGTAAAAATGACGTCTGATAATAATTGATACATATATTTAAGTTAAAACATCATGTGGGTTTTTATTCTATTTGGAAAAAGTTACATTTGGAATTTTGGATTGTTTCATTTTGTCTCAAAATATTATATGGGATAATGTATCTAGGGTACGGATAGTGTAAAAAGGGCCTAAAGTGTGAGAAGTGTAAAAAGTGTATTATAACACTATATATAATACTATATAACACCATATAAACACCGTATAACAATATGTAACACCATATAATACCATATAACACTATGTAACACCATATATCATTATATAACAAATATAACACTATACATCTATCATAGACATGCTATCAGACAACCTATAGTGTTATAGGGGAAGGTTCATTTGAGAAGAAAAATTAATTGAGAATAAAAAGAACAAAGGGTACTATTGTAAAATGTTAAATTGTTTTTTTCATCTCATTTATTATTATCTTTAAGTAATTAATTACTCATAAAGACTATCATTCTCTACACTAATTTTTTTTTTTGCCTACACACATAAAAAGTTACCCTACACATTTTGAAATTTATCCTACACATATTTAAATTTATCCTACACAACTCGTAATTTATCCTACACACCTAGTAGTTAGTTCTACACTCTAAATTAATTTTTTTTATTTTTTGAAAAAATATATATTTTGAAAATAAGTTACAAATTTAATGTAGTTAGCTATTAAAGATGAAAACTACAAATTAATGATCTATGTAAGTTTACAAATATACCCTTATATTAAAATTAAATGCAAATATTAAATGAAGTAAAATGAAGCATTTTTATTGGATGAAACTTCTTCTTTTTTCTTCTTACAAAAAATTTCTTCTCATTTGAACCCTCCACTAGTGTTATATTTGTTATATAATGATATATAGTGTTACAAAGTGTTATATGGTATTACATTGTGTTACATATTGTTATATGGTGTTTATATGGTGTTATATAGTATTATATATCGTGTTATAATACACTTCTCACACTTTGAGCACTTTTTACAGAATCCTCTACCAATGTATCTATATTCATTTGTTTATATCCTACCTTAAAAAGTGTACATATACACACCATATGTTATTTTTTTTAAACTTGATGGCCTAACTTATTGACTGTCCTTTGCTTTAAAAGGTGTGAGCCGTTTCGGAAAGCTTATATGTGAGGATAGAGTACTTCACGTATGCGAGATGTTTGTATTTATAAAACTACTAATGGCTTCTCTACTTATCGTATTTTGACTTTATAAATTTTTAGACACTAACAAGATAAAAATATCAAACTAAAAAAAAAACTTTATGTAAAACCAAAAAAGGTTTATGTAAAATAAAAAGAAACCTAAGTCTCAAGTATTACCCATGTATAAGTAGCTCATGCATAAGATACAAGTAATCTGTACATATTAACAAAATTGATTTGGGTCATTTTAGAATCCAGAGTGGCAATCTTTACATATCTTAAGAATTAATCGTTTTGTGTTGTATTCTTTCTTAATGAGTCAAGTGGAAAAAAATGACGCTTAAAATGAAACGGGTCGAAAGTCATCTAAAATATAATGAGTGAAGTGGAAAAAAATCATGTCGTCGTATATTTGGAGTAGTTGCAAGGTCCTTACGTTAACCAAAAACATGAGTTTGTACAAAATATTATATTTCAAAGTAAATAATATGGTTTTGGATGAAACCGCGCATCGCGCGGGCATTAACCTAGTTAAAGATAAAATGGAAAAAAACATCAAGTTGGGGATTTTTTTAAATCATAATAACCGGGTCGAACCATCGTCGGACCGTGTTGCATCCAATTATGGAGGGGTTGGCTATCATAACCGAAAGGTGGATGCATGGGTTAGTTAAAATAAAATGGAGGTTGGGTTTGATTCGCAAACCCAAGTTGGGGATGAAATGGCACACTAGAACCACCCGAACCACCGCGTTTATCTTGAGCCCTCGCCTTCGAACCAGACTCTACCATTTTTTTCTTGCCTTCACCTTTGTTGTTGAGCCTTCCATTTTTTTGAAAAGATTTGAAAGAATGAGTGTGAAATGTAGTGAAAATGCATGTTGAGTTTGTTTGGTAAAAATGGAAATGAATTTGTGTAATTTATAAAGGTAAAAAATGAATATTATTTTTATTAATGCCAACGGCATTATAGCCGTTTGAAAAACAATGTTCCCGCATTGGCTTTTGGTCACCGCGTGTTTAACGAAACCGAGCGGCAAAGGGGGTCGGCGGCGGTGTTGTCGTCGCGCGGCAAACCCCCTTGCCAAACTCTTTTCCCACACCACACCGTATACCCTAAACTCGAGCCTTGGCCCAAGTCATATAGCCTCGGTTCTAATATAAACTTCAACAAATTATAGTTAAACCTCTTGATTATGATGCAAAATCAAAGACCCCTAAGTGGATCATAGATTCTTGGCAGGTTCAAACCTCAAAATACTTTTTGTATAATATTAGCTATGACTTTTTCTAATCACAATTAGTGCCGCATGCGATTTTAAGACTTCTATCATTTCAAAATAAAAAGATTTAAATAAATTAAGCGCATTTAAAATACATTTTAGGCAACTTTCCACATGTATCCTTTTAAGTTACGGTCTTATTTTACTTGCGCTACCCCATTAGAATAAAACACAACTTGAATCGACTACACATCAGCGAAATGGTCAAAATCGCCACCCGTAAATTCATTGCTATTATAAGAGTAATATAATGAACTCATAAATTAATACATGTGTTTGCTTGATTTTCCATCTATTGAATAAAGGTTATTTTTGTAACCATCACAACCCGTTATCAAAAAACTCACATGACCCATCAATACCTTAATAACAAATGGCAGACGCCCGTCACGGTTATGACACTAAACCAGTTGAAGCAAGATTCGAACATGAGACCTCTATTAAAGATGAATCAGTTGTTTACCACTACACCACCTCTTTATAGGCTACGGGTTGATTTCCCTAAGAAAGAGTGGTTATTTAGCAAGCTGAAAATAAAAAGTAAAATATGAAAACTTTAAACAATTGGTACCATAAGCTTGTTGTTGTCAAGCAGCAATTGCTAATCAAGTTATGAGCACACATGGTTACAAGGCCATAATATAATAATTAGTTAAGGTGCACCAAAAATTCATAGTTAATTGTGTTTCTGTGTAAATTCTTTATTTGTATTTACTCACAAAATCTAGTCGTAAAATCCAAATATTATAGTACTTGAACACATATTAGTATAATGGGTAAACATAGGAAGTGTGAATTTCTAACACGGTATGAACCTAACCTACAATTTCAAGGGCGGATGTTACTTGTGGCCCGGGCTGCCCGCCTCCACCAGTTTTTCGCTCGTTGTGTGATTTTAACCAAAAAATCCGATCTTTTTTTTGTAACGTAAAATATTGGATTTTTAAGAGTTTGTCCCCCACTAATTTGGATTTTGAGATTCCGGCCCCTATAAGTTTTCGTTCAAGCTCCATCACCGTGTGGTTTTGTGTGAATTGAAAAGAAGGAAATTGATTGTTTTTTTATTTCTGAATGCTTACAATACTCATCTGCCTCTTCATCTTATAGGCCAAGATACAAATTAAATTTGGATACAAGAATAATCAAAGGTAATAAACAAAGGCTGGACATCCGGATCGTGAGCTGTAAAATGGGAGATGATGTTTGACTGATCCCAATATTTTCCAAATATATTTTATTTTCTAACATTCCCCCTCAAGTTGAACGGTGGGATCTCCAACGTTTAACTTGCCCAAACATTTTTCAAAAATTCTTCCATTAACGGCTTTTGTTAAGATATCAGCTAGCTGATCTTCAGATCGAACGAATGGCAATTCAATGACCCCTGTTTCTATTTTTTCTTTAATGAAATTCCGATCCACCTCTATGTGTTTTGTTCGGTCGTGTTGTACCGGATTCTCCGAGATTTGAATGGCAACTTTGTTGTCACATAGAATTTGGTTAGGTTTACTTGGAGGGAAACCGATTTCAGTAAGAAGCTTTTTAACCCACAAAAGTTCAGTTAAGCCTCGTGCTATTCCTCTGAATTCTGCATCTGCACTAGAAAGAGCCACTACCTTCTGTTTCTTGCTTCTCCAGGTGACAAGGTTTTCCCCAACTAGGGTAAAGTATCCTGAGGTTGACCTTCGGTCGCTTTTATCTCCTGCCCAATCTGCATCGGTATAGACTTAAGTGTCCAAATGACCATTTGGTTTGAATAAAACACCGTGGCTCGTTGTTCCCTTAAGATACCTAATTATTCTCATTACTGCTTCCATATGAGGTTCTTGGGGTTGATGCATGAATTGACTTACAACTCCCACTGCATAGGCTATGTCTGGCCGAGTGTGTGACAAATATATCAATTTCCCTACGATCCGTTGGTATCTACCTTTATCAGTTAACTGTGCTCCTTCCTCCGTAAAGAGTTTCTGATTCATGATCATAGGAGTGTCTGAAGGTTTGCAGTCAATCATCCTTGTCTCGGCTAACAGGTCGAGAACATATTTTTTCTGGCAAATGAAGATCCCTTGATTCGATCTTAGCACTTCAATCCCAAGAAAGTATTTGAGTCTTCCCAAATCCTTCATTTCGAATTCTGAAAACAAATTCACCTTCAATCTTTTTATCTCTTCCTCATCATTCCCTGTCACAATCATATCATCAACATAGATAATTAGGCAGGTAATAAGTTTGCCTCTTTGTTTAAGGAACAAAGTATGATCTGAATTGCTCTGTTTGTATCTATATTTCTTCATAGCTATGGTGAATCTCCCAAACCGAGCTCTAGGGGATTGTTTTAAACCATACAAGGATTTCTTCAGACGACAAACTTCTCCCAGTTTAAAGCCTTCGGTGAATCCAGGTGGTGCTTCCATATATACTTCCTCTTCAAGCTCTCCATGTAGGAACGCATTTTTAACGTCAAACTGGTGGAGTGGCCATTGTTTGTTCGCGGCTATAGAAAAGAGTACCCTGATTGTGTTGATTTTGGCAACTGGGGAGAAGGTTTTGGAATAATCAATTCCGTATGTTTGCGTATACCCTTTGGCTACCAACCGGGCTTTATACCTTTCAATGGTTCCATCTGGGTTGTATTTTATAGTGAACACCCACCGACATCCAATGGGTTTCTTGCCTTTTGAAATGATACATTTTTCCCATGTGGAATTTTTCATGAGGGCATCCATTTCCGTTTTCATGGCTTCTTTCCAGTTCTTTGATTTGAGTGCTTGCTCAACAGTGGTTGGAACTTCTTCAGAATATAGGGAGGTAATGAATGCTTTGGCTTCTTGTGATAGATTTCCTTTGGCAATATTCGCCATAGGATATTTTGAACTCCGAGCTTCTTTCTCGGGAGTGTATCTTTTTGGAGGAACCCCTCTTTTTGTCCTGGGAGGTAATACATACCTTTCCGTGCATTCTTCTGTGGCTTCTTCGTAGATCTCAGGAGCTTCTGTCTGACTATCTTCGGTTACCTCATTGCTAGACAGTACATGCTCATCAACAGCATCAGAAGCATTAGAAACATTAATAGTTTCATTGCTATACAATACAGGCTCATCAACAGCATCAGAAGCATTAGAAACATTAATAGTTTCATTAGAAGTATTAGTAGAGTTACTTACCTCTGATATCAGGGTGGGAGGATTGTTCATGAAGACAGGGGCACTGGTGACTGGGTCTTCGGGTGCACTAGGAGATGAGAATGACTCATCTAGGGTACTGTGAGTGATTTGTTTTTTTTTTTTTGAAAAGGAACAGGTTGCAACCAACTCAGTGTGTCTGAATATGCCTTTTCCCCCTGACCACTGTGTTGTGGTGAATAGTAATACTGTGTTTCGAGGAAATCACAATCCATAGTTGTGTGCATATGCTTTGTTTTAGGATTATAACACCTGTATCCTTTTTTATTTATCCCGTAACCAACGAACACACATTTCTTGGCGCATGGGTCAATTTTGGTCCTGTCAGTTTTTGGTATGTGAATAAAGGCAGCGCAGCCAAAAACTCGTGGTGGAAGAGTGAGGGCTGGAGGGACTTTTGTGAGCTTGGATAGGGTCTCTAATGGTGTTTTTAGTTTAAGGATTTTGGTTGGAAGGTGGTTGATTAGGTAGGTCGCGGTGGCAACGGCTTCGGGCCAGAAACTCTTCGGAACTGGTGATTCAATTGTGCCCGAGTAATTTCTAGAATGATTCTATTTTTCCATTCTACGACTCCATTTTGTTCTGGAGTGTGTGCACACGAGGTTTGGTGGATTATTCCTTTTGTTTCAAGGAACTGTTTCATACGAGCATTGACAAATTCACCACCATTGTCTGATCTAAGGGTTTGGATTTTCTTTTGGAATTGGGTTTCAATAATGTTATAAAAAATGGTAAACTTGTCAATAACTTCATATTCGTGTTTTAAAAAATAGACCCAAGTCATTCGAGTGCAATCATCCACAAAGAGAAGAAAAAAACGGTAATTTTCTCCACCAATAACTAGGGCGGGTCCCCAAACATCGAAGTGAATCAACGAAAAAGGTACATCCACCCTTGTGTTGGTTGGTTTATACGTTTTTCTATGACTCTTAGTAAACTTACAAGTCTCACAGTTTGAAACATTATTGGGAAGAGGCAATTTAGGAAATAAAATGTGAAAATATCCTGTGGATGGGTGTCCTAACCTTCGGTGCCATAACCAGGCTTCGCGGTCTGAAGATCCATGAGCAAGCATCATAGTACCCGATTGTGTCACCTCATCCACATAGTATAACCCTTGTCGCTCAGTGCCACGCCCAATGATCACTCCCGTCCTGATATCCTGTAAGATACAAAAGGTTGGGTGCATTAGAACAGTACAGTTAAGTTCCTTCGTCACATGGCTTATTGAGAGAAGCTTATGTGATAAAGCTGGAACATAAAGACAATCTGAAAGTTTTAACGTTGGTGAAATTTCAATGGTTCCCCCTGTCTTTACGTCCATCTTTTCCCCGTTCGCTGTTTGAATGCATGACTTTTCAGTTTTAGTCGAAGAGATAAAATCAGATAACTCAAACGTCATCGTATCAGTTGCACCACAATCGAAGATCCAAGGCTTAACTTGTTTTTCATGGTTGTTAAGGGCCATATTAGCAATTCCATCCCTTTTAGGGTTTGTGTGGTTCTTTTCTGTTTTCACAGGGGCCAGAGGTGAAAAAATGAGGGGATAAGTCTGGAAGGGTTTGAGGAGCCTGTCATTACAGCTTCTTCTTCTTCTTTTTCACCCCAGCCAGCCGCCAACATACCTGCAAAACCTCCTTCGATGCCGTCCGTCACGCCGGTAGCTTCTTTCTTGCTGCCCGTGGCGACGGCGGCTCTTCCTTTCTCCTGTCCGGTGTTCTTGATTCCTTTCTTGTAACCATTGTTCCACCATTCGGGGCTTGAGCCGTTAGGGTTTTGTGTGTTGGTGGCGATAAGTCCGGCTGCCACCCCCGATGATTCATCTGATGGATCTGAGGTTAGGTGTTTTAACAAGTTTCTTGACTTTCCGCCTATAGCAACTCGACTCATTCGAGTCCATAAGGCATAGTTTTTGCTATTGCGTTTGAGATTGATTTGCAGGTTATTGGATAGTTTGGTGTTTTGGGGTTGAAGATTGAGGCCATTCTTGAGTAGATTGGCTAATTGTATTGATAAATCAGAGCCCACGTTACCGTCTCCGGACATGGCAGCGATGGGTTTCTGAAGAAGGAAGGGTATATGATGAGCACGGTCCTAGAACCAGAGAACCTGCTCTGATACCATGTGGTTTTGTGTGAATTGAAAAGAAGGAAATTGATTGTTTTTTATTTCTGAATGCTTACAATACTCGTCTGCCTCTTCATCTTATAGGCCAAGATACAAATTAAATTTGGATACAAGAATAATCAAAGGTAATAAACAAAGGCTGGACATCCGGATCGTGAGCTGTAATTGTGAGCTGTAAAATGGGAGATGATGTTTGATTGATCCCAATATTTTCCAAATATATTTTATTTTCTAACACACCGCACAATTTACAAATTTTTAGCCTAAACGAGTTTAGTTCAGTTCATTGTTTACTAAACAACTAATACTAGACCAAAACACATGATTATTTATTGCGGAGTTAAATATCATTTAGTCCCTGTGGTTTAGGTCATTTTGTCAGTTTAGTCCAAAGATTTCATTTTTCGTTTGTGGGTTCAAAAAGGTTTCACTGTTGTCATTTTAGTCCACTGTGTTAACTTCTTCCATTTTATATGGCCGAATTATCCTTCTAGTTTACATAATTACATATAAAATGCTCGATTCCCCTTCTCGTTAACCGGAAAAAAATGATGAAGTTAACCCAGTGGACTAAAATGGTAATAGTGGAACTTTTTTGCACCCATTGGCGCAAAATGAAATTTTTGTACTAAACTGACAAAATAACCCAAACCAAAGCAATAAAATGACATTTAACTCTTTACTAGTTTTGTTCGCGCCACCAGTGGCGGACCCATAAATTATTTGTTGGAGGTGCGGAGGAGGTGTTCAACCATATTTTCAAGGGGTGCGGCCGGGTTTTTTTGCCTAAAATACACACTAATTTTTTTTTCAAGGGGTGCGGTCGCCCACCCTAGCCAAAGGGTAGGTCCGCCCATGCGCGGCACGCTTTGCGGTGAAATAGAGCAAATGATACTATAAAACAGACGTTATTTGAAAATGTAGCCTTTTTGTTTAGAAAGCCAAACCTTCAGAATCGATTTAGTTACGTACTTAAATTTAAAAAAAAATTAACCAACATCAAATGATACTGTAAAACATACATTATTTGAAAATGTAACATTTTTGTTTAGAAAGTCAAACCGTTAGAATCGATTTAGTTACGTACTTAAATTTTTAGAAAAAAAATAAATTAACCAACATATGTTATTTAAGAAACATCAAATTAATTGAAAAAGAAAATATGTTTTGAAAAAAAAATTATTAAGAAAATAAATAAATGTGGTTTTAGAAAAGAAAAAAAAAAGAAATAGCATATATTATTTTAAATTTTAAATCACTATTCATGATCACTCATAAACAATATATACTAGATTTTTGACTCGTGTTGCGCGTTGCGGTGGCATCGTTGTCTTTCAACTTTGTTACACGCATTACGATGAAGACATTTACGTGTGATGCCCGCGCGTAATGTGACTCGTTTTTTGCTTTGTCACACACGTTACATTCGTGACATTAACATGATTAGGCGCAATAAAGAAGAGTATAATGTCTCGTACGGTGCTGGGTGAAGTCGTAAAAGTAATATAAACAAAGTTGGAGAAAATGATGTGTGAAATTATTAAGTAGAAAAAAATAGGGGGTTAAAATAGTCCATTATCAAAAGTTAAAAGTAAAGGTGTCATATACCAAAATATGTGGGTTGAATGTGTGATATATCTTGTAACACCCCGTGTTTTGAAAGTCAAAGTCAAAGTCAAGGTTGAAGTCAAAGGAAGAAAAGATCGCTAATCGCGATCTGTCACTCCTTGCTCTAATCTTGTTTTGACTTCTTTGACTATAGTTAGTCTATTTTATGTTTTACGTTAGTTGTATTATGTAGAGTATCTGCAAATAATCGATGTTAATCGCTATTTATCGCTTATGCCATCGCGCTCGCAACTCGAATATCGCATTTGTGGTTATTGATATATGTGTGTGTGCCTTATGTGTTACTTGTGCATGTTAATTTGTGTCATGTGTGGTAATCAAACGAATCGCAATTGAACTCAATCGCAATCAAATCGCAAACACTCGACGAATAAGAAATAAAGATGCTTATATGTAGGGGTGTTCAAAACCGGATATCCGAAAATTCGGATATCCGAATTTCGGATATCCGAAAATTTCGGATACTCAATATCACTATCCGAATCCGAATCCGAAAATTCGGATATCCGAATTTCGGATATCCGAATTTTCGGATATCCGTTCGGACAGTGAAACGGATATCCGAATTTTAAAACAAAAAAAAAATTCAAATTCAAGTCTTAATACTACATCACCAACAGTAACCAACTAACCATTAGTCCAGTCTTAATACAAACCAAAACAATCCAGCAATAACCATTAGTCTAGTCAAATTAAAGTCTTAATACAAACAAAATACTAAGATGTTCAAAAAAGGCAAATAAAGACAATTCGTGGTTCGAAATTAAAGACATAATCTTCCAAATAAGATAGCCCAAAATCCAATCCATCTCCCAACTTCCAATCTAACCAAAAACCTGAATGCAAATAAAAAAGAAAAGTAATAAGAACAAGTGCTTAAAGGAATTGAAATATTAATACGAAAAGGAATTGCTTTACTAACTAGTGAACCATATTCCAACTTTCCAAGTAGCAAGCATGCTCAAAAACCATGACAACCTGTTAAAATCCAAAACCAACAAACCATTTCAAACAATAAGTTGCTTTTAACATATATCACTAAGTTTATTAAAACAAACCGTTACCTTATGCCGTTTCGGATGTTTCATAACTTTCATCAACCGTTTCATCAATGATAATGGTGGGTTGTTCCAAGGCTAACTCCTTCATACCTATGATACAATAGAGAAAAAAAACATATTAAGCAAATACCAAAAGTTAAGACACTTCTCAACTGCTCTTCCTAATAAGCGAATCTAATAAGCAAATACCAAAAACAATCTAATAAACAATCTAATAAACTGATGTATTCTATAACTTATTACTATTATTATTTCGATCAATAACTTTTACGTAAATGCCTTAATTTTTTACTTTAACATTCAAGTTTTTTTTTAACAGAAACCTAATACCCAAAAACAATCTAATAAGCGAATCTAATAAGCAAATACCAGTTGAAGCCAAACATTCTGTAAAAACTAAAGACAGAAACCGAATACCCAAAAAGGTATATCAAAATGCCTTAATTCTTTACTTTAACATTCAAGTTTTTTTTAACTGTGTTGATGTTTACACATCTTATGTTGCTACAAATTTCCGCCTCTAGAAATCTCAAAACTTTCTTCATATAAATTAATATTTTTCATTGGTTTTATATTTTCAATAATTACCAGTTGAAGCCAAACATTATGTAAATACATAAGTGTATATGAAGAAGAGTGTGTACTCACCTTGTTTGACCCAAATAACCTGTTGCAAATCAAGCTTTCTGCAATGAAACATGTTGATCGAATTGGGTCAAGCTTTATCAACGACAACAGGTAGACATAAAAATAAAAAAATAAAAAGCTAAAAAAAGGAGAGAGTGTTTAGAGTGAAGTGAGGTAATACCGATGATGAGTTTGGTTCCTTCTTAACTGCCGTCGATGATGAGTTCTCTCCAGTCTCCACTCGCCGTCGATGAATCAATGAGTTCTCTCCAGTCTCCAAACGTGTAAATAAAACCCTAGATCGATAGATTCATGGAGATTAGAGACTAGATCGATGAAGTTTATAGGGAAATAACATCGATGAAGTGTGGAACCAGATCGATAAAGTGAGGATTGAGTTTGATTCAGTCATGGAGTGGGGTGGGGTAGCGTCTGTGGAGTCGTAGAGAAGAATGAGAAAGAGAAGAATGAGATCTAGGGTTTACAAGGAAATAAGGAAAATGGGTATTTATATATAATAATTAAAAATAGTATATTTAGCATTTCGGATATCGGATATCCGAAATATCCGAAACTTTTCAGAATTAGTATCCGAATCCGAATCCGAATTTTCGGATATCCGAAATTCGGATATCCGAATTTTCGGATATCCGAAAATTCGGATAATTCGGATTCGGAATTTCGGATATTTCGGATTCGGTTTCGGATTCGGATTTTTTTGCACACCAGTTATATGTAGATATAGTATGACAATTAGTGGAGAAGAGATAGTGCAAGATATGAATGGTTGGGATTAGAAAGTAATTTGAATAAGGAACTCTATCGCATTCGCATCGCCCACAATCGAAATCGAAATATCAAAAATCGTCGCACCGAACACTTGAATCAGGCAGCTGATCGATCAGGCTACTAGCCGATCGACCAGCCGGCCGATCGGACTGCCGGCCGATCAGACAGGCTGTCCGATCGAGCTGCCTGGCCGATCCGCCAGTCATTTCCTCTTTTGGCATCCTATAAATACCCCTTGTCACTCTCCAACTTACTACTTTTGGCAAGTGACGTCCGACTAGCTCGTGTTCCTCACTTTTCTTCAGATTTCTCACGATTCCAGTAAGATCTCATCCTAAATCTTGTACTTTCATGATCTACACGCACTCCTACACATTTCTATCTTTTAATTCTTAACTGTGAAATCATCAAGATTCAAGGTATTCTAGGATGACGTCATCATGTGTTCTTGAAGAACTTCATGTTTTGGCCTCAATCCACCAAGAATAACTTGGATCCAACCGATTTCCACATAAACAAACAAGGATCTTTCACAAATCTAAACATATTCACGGTGAAAGGCATTGAAAGATGGTTTTCCAACTTTCTTTCAACTCTTTTACACTCAATGCCCTCAAAACCGATAGAAACGGAGCTTGTGCCGACTTACTAATCATTCCAGTGGTTGCGTGGCCCAAGATCCGGATTCTATCCACGAGCTTCACCGATTTCGGGTTAAACGTTAAACACCGTCCCGAACCGTTCACCAGCCGGATTTGGGTGATTCCTGTCCGATCAGGAGAACCAAGTAATGACGAGGTTTCTGTTGTTTGACTCGTTGTCGAAATACTTCGATAAAACGACAAACGAACAAAACTACCAAGTGTGAGACGAACAGGCCGACCAGAACAAGGTGTTGTCCGATCGGACTGCTGTCCGAATGGCTAGCACATGGGTCCCACACTTAATCAACTTATTTGAAGTTTGAGTATTGAACGAACTGCTATCCGATCGAACTACCATCCGATTGGATTACTCTTCGGATCATGAGATACTTGACTTCAACACTTAATCGATTTTTCGACATGTTCAATGCACTAGGAATGCCACCCGATCGAACTACTGTCCGATCAAGTGACATCTTGCTGAGAACCTATTCTTCGCTGAAGTACTAGCTGATCGGGTTGGCCGGCCGATCGAACGACCGTCCGATCGACCGACCTGAAAGGTAAAGATACTTCAATGTTTTCAAATACTGCAGCAAAAACTTCAAAAGTCAAACCATCATACACAAACACATCTTACTCAAAGAAAGAAACAATCCACTCGAACAGTCATCCGATCGGACTACCGTCCGACCAGACAACTGTCCGAACGGACTGTCAACCGCACGGTCAGCCGTCCGATCCATCAACACTTGTTTCCGTTTTACACGTACTTATCGTTATACTATATAACCATTCAGGCTAACCTTACTCTCAAGCACTCCCTTCAATCCATCAACCGCTGTGAGTATACTCGATCCCTTTTTGCTTTATGCACTTTTGGGTGTTACATACGTTACTTATTCTAAATGACAATCGAACACACTACGCAATACTTTTAAACGCTAACCGTTACCGCATGTTATACATGACTTAATGAATGCTTATTTGTTATGTTTACACATGGAATGTTGTCTACCTGCCTTAACGACGATAGTACTATAGTTTAGACTCAGCACCCGCTCATGCGGGGGTTGTTAAGGACAATTATTTGCATGGATTACAGTGGTGATCATGTATTACAAACTGCCTCGGGCAGTCAACCCGCAATCATTGGTATCGATAGGTTCATGTCGATAACTAACATGCTTCATTATCCGCTGTGTACGTGCTGGTTATGCGTAAACTATTTCGAACTCTATATGCTATTATCAAACTTGTATGCTCGCCTTTACACTATGTGTATTGACTTTATTTTAACGTATGTGACAGGTGTTTAGGACGCTTATCTGCTAGGAAAGGGAGGCTAGAATAAGGCTCTAGAGTCCAACGAATAGTTATTTGTACAAATTAAACCAAGGGTCTCTAGAAACAGATAAACAATTGCTCTATGTGAAAATCTGAGTTGTTGGAACAGAACTAATTGACTAGATTTGGTCTGTAATAATTATACTGTCTTTTATGATGTGGTATGGGACATGTCGTTTTAAGTAATTGATAAATGTAATTGTTATGGAAACTTCTGGACAATCTGTTTCGCTCAGTGCCATGCCCCGATGATTCCGACATCGGTTGGGGTGTGACATATCTAAAACTGAGGGTGAAATACTGACCATGCATTTTAAGATATAGACTAGATTGTTGTCATGGACCGCTCTTTGCGGCGATGACGCCTTGATTGTTTAAAGTTAGTGCCTTGGAGGCATGTTATGTGAAGCGTTAACCATATGAAAATGTGTGTTTCAGCCTATTCGATCTAAAGCATTGTTGTTACAAAAGAAACAAAATCGAATCCGAGTTGGTTTGTTTAGTGAGTGTTTCACCTAACTACTACACCACCCTTGTCTTTGCATCAAGACTTAGCGACGTCAAAACGTACAAATCGAATTCATATCGTTGAAGGAAAACGTATTATATTTGACGCGTCTGAACATTGTTTACGTCAAAACATACACTACCCGAAAACGTACGCAAAAATAGTATGAAAACATATTATATTTGACCAGACTCTTTTCGAAAAAAAAACTATGAAACATGAATTTTTATCGATTAAAAATAAATATATACCGAGGCATACATTTAAACTTCAAGACGCAGACCATCTGAAAATGTACATAAAAATAAGCATGCGTTATGAATTTACACCGACACGTACATAAAAATAATTACTTACGAAAATAGTTTTTTTTTTTTTTAAGCTATATAATGAAAATACGTTGGTAAATTTAAAAGGTTAGAAATCAAGGGGTAAAAATATCAATTTCAAAAGTTTAAGGATTGTTTTATGAAGTTCTAAAGTTTATTCGCTATTTTGTCTTTTTGAAATGGGCTTTTTATGTCAAGTGTCAAACTTGAGGGTGTTAGTTTGTTGATGGGAAAACCCCACCGACCTTTCTTTTTAAGTTATAGATAATAAGAGCATTCACATCCATTCCACCATATTTTCACACTAAATTACATTAAAAAACTCTATATTCTCTCTCCTTTTCAATTAAATAATATTTTTTTATACCTTTATCATTACCTTTTCTCTTTCCTTCACTCACAACCACTTTCAAAATATATTAAAAAATTATAGGGGGTGAACAGTATCCCTCAAATATACAGATGAACAATAACATTTTCTCTCTCCTCCACTCACAACCACCTTTTATACTTTTTATATTTTAAAAACACCACACACACAATTTGATTATTTGGATGTGAATGCTCTAATATATAATTGCGTTGGCTTTTCAAGATAAGACAAAATCAATACCTCTTAAAAACCGAAACACCCCTCTCTCCCTTGTTTGAAAGCAAAACCATTTTTCTCTTGTATGTGAGTTGTTATTTTATCATGATACTGGGTGGTGATCATGGTGGACATTCACGAGGGCCATTTGATAAGAAGAAGCCGATAGCCTCTTGGTCTAGATGGATTTTGCATTGTAGTATTATAAAAATGATATGAAAATGGCTGGCTACTCCTGCTTCCTTTTAATCAATGGTGGTGGGTAGTGGTGATCAAGTGAAATTCTATCATTGTTGAGCACAGCTTCTTGCCGCCATGCTGGCGGTGATGGGCGGCAGGCGGTGGAGGTGATGGAGGCTTTATGACGCTGTTCCAGTGTCATAGGACATGAGAAGAGGTCACTGGTGGTGGGAGAATTTGTAAAATGCTACCTTTTTGTTGCCTAGTTTCTTGTCGCCATGCTTGGGTATACATAGAAACTGGTATAACTCTTAGGTTTCTAACCGGTTTATAATTTTGTCACTGCTGGAAGTTGGTTTTGACTTTTTGTTGATCAACCCGTACCAGTTTCAATCCGAACTAGTTTAAGGTATGAACTCGACTTGTGCACCTTTGCTTGGGCTCACTCCTGTGGCGGAGGTGGTGGTGGATGATGCTGGAGGTGAAGGTGGTGGTGGTGGTGGAAGTGATATTGGCAGACAGGGCTCAATCTTGATTAGTTACCATTTTATGTAAATCTGTAAATCTGGCAAGGTTTGTAAAATATTAAATGTATACTGTAGTTGATATCTTTTGGCTTCCAAATCATTATCTATAAATAATTTTAAAGTTAAATGTTATTTTAGTTTTTATGTTTTGAGTCATTTTGTCAGTTTAGTCTGAAGGTCTTGGCATGTGGGTCTAAAAAGGTTTCACCATTGCCATTTTAGTTTACTGGGTTAACTTCATACATTTTATATGACCAAATTGCCCTTCTAGTTAACAGAATTACATATAAAATGACCGCATTGCTCTTCTCGTTAACAAAAAAAAGGATGAAGTTAAACCAGTGGATTAAAATGGCAACGGTGAAACCTTTGGACTAAATTGGTAAAATGACCCAAACCACATTGACTAAAATGACATTTAACTCGTAATTTTATTAATTTAAAAAAGAATTACATATATAATTTTTAACTATTGTTCAACTTTAAAATAAGTAATCAATCAATAATCAATTACCATTTTTATGTGGATATGACAAGGTTTGTAAAATAGTAAATGTATGTTTTAGAGTAAATTGCCATTCTCTATAAATAATTTTATTAATTTAAAAAAAGAATTACATATATAAGTTTTAGAGTAAATTGCCAAAATCGTCCCTGAGCTTTGGATATGTTTGTCATTTTCATCCAAAACAACTTTTTTGTACCATATAATCCTTCACTTTTGGGATATTTTGCCATTTTCATCCAAACGTCTAACTTTTTGCCAAAATCGGCCCCGAGATTTGGGATTTTTTGTCTTTCATCCAAATGTTTAATAGAAAAAATAAAGCAAATTAGATGTTTGGATGAAAATGACAAAAATGTCCAAACCTCAGGGACTATATTGTACAAAAAAAGTTGCTTTGGATGAAAATGGCAAACATGCCCAAACCTCAGGGACAATTTTGGCAATTTTCTCTAAGTTTTAATTATTGTTTAACTTTAAAATAAGGCTATAGGGTGTGGTTTGGGTAGTCCATTTGGGAACTATCCATCACGTAGGCGTCACGTCACATGGGGTGAAGGACCATCCTCTTGGGGACTACCAAAGGGTGTGGAGGATTGATCATCTCCTTATTTTTTATAGAGTAAATTACAAGTTTTGTCCTTTATGTTTACATCAAATTGCAGACGCTGTCCTTTTGGCCAAAAGTTTACAGGTGTTGTCCTTAACCTTCCAAAATTTTGCACGTTGTGTCCTTTAAACCAAACTTAGTTAGAAATCTTAGTTAATTCTTGTCATGTGCAATCCACAAGAGGGTACAATAGTCTTTTTCCCTCTCAACCTTTTTTATTCCCCAATTTATAACTCTTCCTTTTATAATTGCTTGCTGAGACAATTGCAGGTTTAGGGTTCGAACAAAAAATTCTCCAAACGAGGTGTATTTTAGTGCAAAATCAAGATTATTCTATTCTGAGGTTCATAGACTAGTTTTTCAACAGTCAATATGCTAAAAAGAATGATCTTTTTCACCATTGTTATGAATAAAAGCTTGGTTAATTCACCACCAATGCCCCCACCCGTCACCGCCCCCACTAACCAGCACTTTCATTTCAGAAATTTGTGTTCATTGTTCAGTAACAATAGATCAAATCTTAGGTCTTTTGTTCGGCAAATCAAAATGAGTAGAATAATTATATGGAAAGTAGAATACTTCATTGAATTTCTACGACAGTTAAACCTCTCTCTTAATCACGGTGAAGAAAATGTGTGCTCCCACATTGATCTCTCAAATTCCAGTCTACCTATCGGTGTATCAAAATTAGAAAATCACAAGCGTATCAAATCAGATCAGATCTGGTGAATTTGATTGCAGAGATGAAGGGATTTTGTTCGTAGCCCTAGCTTTTTTCTATTACGGTAAGCACTGTCTGACGATACTTATCAGCAATTGATCTTTTTAACAAACGAAACGAAGTAGAATCAGTAGCTAATCACACGTTACCGTCGATTCCACCGGCGGCATTGCTTTCTTCGCCGCCACTGCCGCTGCAGAGGTTAAGGGTTGTGGATGAGAAATGGGGCGGCGAGGGATGAGTTTGAGATGGGGGAGTATGATCCAGCTCCATCTGGGTCAGCAAGCAATTATAAAAGAAAGGGTTATATTGGGGAATAGGAAGGGTTGAGAGGGAAAAAAGACTATTATACCCTTATATGCATTGCACATGATAAGAGTTAACTGAGATTTTTAACCAAGTTTGACCTAAAGGATAAAACGTGCAAAATTTTGAAAGGTTAAGGACACCGCCTGTAAACTTTTGGCCAAAAAGACAGCGCTTGCAATCTAACGTAAACATAAAGGACAAAACTTGTAATTTACTCTTTTCTATATATAAAAGTAGCTTTGAGGGGGCCCACTTTTCACACTTTCAAGCTCGTCTCCAACGTCTGTTCTGGGCCGCATGCAACGTGACAAGGGGGAGGGGGCGGTGTGGGATGAAGGGGACGACCCGACCCCAGGGGGAAGATCCCCACACTCCTTGTTCTAAGTGAGTACGGTTAACATTAGATTTTACCCACTAACTTTTCTGATTTTATTGACTAAGTACTTCAACTTTTTAAAGGTATTATCAACTTAATTAATCAATCACACTAAGGTAGCGTTTGGTATGAAGGAATAGAAGGTGGAATGGAATGGATCATTCTGATGGAATGAAAAGAAACATGTTTGGTTATCATGTGGTAATGGAATGGTGCATTCCAAAGGAATGTAACTCCTTCCAAATATAACAATTTCCATTCCTTGGTATGAGGGTGTTTTTTTTCCATTCCTTCAAGGAATGAAAAGAAATATATTATTATTATTATTATATTTATATTATTATTATTATTCATACTAATATTAATATATATCAAAAAATTTATTATTAATTTTTTACCATTAATATATTATTATTATTATTATTATTGAGGCAATTATATTTTTACTGTTCGGAAAAAAAAATATTTTTGTCGTTTTTAATACAATTGTGTTTCGTTACTTCATCTTTTTTGATTATTAAATTGTACAAAGTAATGATTTATTCTATTCACATATGAGTAACCAAACATCACAATGGAATGGAATAATCCATTTCATTACGTTGTCCATTCCATTACCTGGTCCATTTCATTCTCTCATCCATTCCATTACCCCATACCAAACAGACCCTAAAGTTCTCTACTATATATGTAAAGTAAAATGTGATCATTATAAATTATAAAAAGATAAATAAACTAAAAATTAATCAATAAAATAATAAAATCTATTTTTTAACGGCCAATCAAAACTTTTATTTCAACCACAAAGCTAACAAGAGACTAAACAATACAAAAACAACAAGGCACGAAGAACCAAAGACAACAATCACCAAAAGAAAATCAAAGAAAAAAAACCACCGATAGCCTTCAAAAACCTCGAATCTCCTCCACCTATTACATGTTATCGAGAAGTCCTTTGACCTGTTATGAACCCACATAAAGCTCAAGGCTTTGGTCTCCTCAATGACCATCCCCCTAGCGGTTTGTTTCTGATTAGAAACGACTTTGTTTCTCATCACCCAAATACACCACAAGCCGGCAAGAATAATCGCATGAGAAGCCGTGCGCTTCTTCTTAGTACCCTTCACAAATCTATCCATCCCCAGAAATTCCTCTAAAGTAAATACAAAATAGGGACCGAAGTTACACCATTGGGCTATCACCGTCCACCCCGAATCAGCAAATTGGCAAGCGACAAATAAGTGATCTGTCGTTTCTGGAGCATCACCACACAAGGCGCATAATGAAGAAGGAACCTGGATGTTTCTGTGAAGCAACCCCAGGTAACCGATCTAGCTGAGCCATCCACGCTAAAATGCCCACCTTTTCGGAATCCAGTTGTTCCAATTAAACTGAGAAGTCGGCTAAGACATTTGGGGGTGGGGGGGAGGGGGTAAGGCAGACCTTAAAGCAGCCTTAACGCTCCTAACAAAGAAGAACCCAACATCATCATCAAACGACCAAACCCACCTATTACGTTTATTAAGTATTAGCCAATTAAATATTAAATCAAATCTTATAGCATTACTTAGGTACATTTAGGGGTGCCTATTGTGATCAGTATCACAATTTTGATAACCTTCTTGGAAAAGTGAGTGCATTTTATGATCTGAACATAGTTTCCTAGACTCAAAGGTTCAAAACTTTTTTTCAAGATCAAAGGATTAATGGGTGTATATAGATAATGAGGAGAAGATATATCCACCTTTAATTAAACGTCCACCTAGAAGACCATGAAAGAATAGAACTAGACCAGTTGACGAGCCTAAAAGACGATAAAATGTCCACGATGTGGTGAGTATGGACACCATGAAAAGACATGCAAAAACTCAGCACCGGAAGATTCTACTCGACATCAAGCCTCAACAAGTAAAAGGGGATGAGGAAAGAGTACAAAAAATGAAAGTAATTAGTCAAAGTTGAGCAGTTGATTTTGAATTTTGGTATCGTATTTGTACTTCTTAAATTCTACGAAACTTTATTTTTTTGAACGGAATTGATTATGAACAAGTAAGGATTGCATTTTAATGAAATTTTGTGTTTTTTTTATTATGAGTATTATGATTTTGTTTGTATTGTATGACAAGAGTAACAAGTAAAAGAGTTTGGGTGATACTACATGAATTGGGTAAATATGTAATTGATTGATGATATTAGAATGGGGAAATATGTAAATATTCATTTAATAGTTCATTAAGGGTAAAATAGTTATAAATAAAAGTCATTTTAATGAAAAGGGAAAATATGTAATATATATGGGTTAGGAAGGGGAAATATGTAATTTTTTTTAATTAGGGAAATACGTAATAAGAGAGCTTAGGAGGATGTCACACCCCGATTTCCACGTGTCTCACCGGTGGGCCCGGTGGGGGATTACCGTGACGATGTTGGCAACAATATAGTCAAACCACACAATTATATAATGCACAGCGGAAGCTTAAAGATAAATAAATATATTTCAACCTCTGATTGTAATATCAAATGTATTACAGAAGTCGAATGTATCCAAAGCGGATCAAAATAAATAATTATTGTTCATTCAGATACGGCATCGAGTTTGCGAGACTATTCGTGATGCTTAGGCAGCTAATACCAGCCAATTTCGTCTAGCACCTGCACTTAATCTTTTTGGGGAAAATACGTCAGTTTACACTGGTAAATACATTCAACTGACACATTTGAAAATGTTTATTTAAAATTGATTTGAATGCACAAGGCACAAACTCTTTTATAACTTGGGAAAATTATAATAAAAATCTTGTGAACGTTTTACATGTTCTTTTATGCGTTCAGTAGCCCGGGTCGTGCCGGGTTAAAGATTTATAGACACACCACGTTTGCGTAAAACCGTAGTATAAAAACCAACGGCTACGTCTTTTAAATTTAATGTCGACACTTTATACCGGGTGTACGCCTACACCGGGATGTCGATGGTCATGGCCATTTCGTAAAATGATGCCAAGGATATCCGGGACAACGGTCATTAAACCCCCCAAAGGCTTATAAGCAACAAAACTGTTTAAATGAGCCGATCATATTATTTAATTAACCACCTAAGCGATGGAAGAATATAATGCTCAATCAAGCGGTATTAATATACCGTAACCCAAGCCCATATAGGGGAAATAAGTTAAAGTATTTACCTTTGCAAGTATATTTCCTTAATTGGATTAAATCACCGATAGCTTTTACTGGGGCTCCTAATCTGGAACGAAGGTTTTAATTAACCTCTTAGAATCCTAACGGGTCGTTATAATGGCCGTAGCCTAGACCGGTTGGTTCCGATATATATATAGATATGGTTTAATCGCGCGAAAAGGCGAAAACCGAGGATGGAGTGTGATTCTGACCCAACAAGTTCAGAGACTTGTTTCATATGGGTTAATGGTTCACACTCTGGATTTTGGGGTTCAAATAATATAATTTGACCCGTATCGGCTAATTTATGAAAACTAGTTTCATAAGCCGAACCGTGCGCGCAATAGGCGAAACGGTTAACCATGAGAGTCGTACGCTTATTTCCTAAGTCAATATGCCTTAAATGGGTTGTGGTATCAGTAGGATACCTTCCGTGACGCCCGTAACGAGTTTAAGTTAATATTATGCCCCGTAGGGGCTTTTCGGTCAATTTTAAAGACTTTAAAAGGGCTTTTCGAGTTCTACAGGAAATCTGAGTTTCCCGAACAGCTTATAAAGCTTAAAATACTTTATTTATTATTTAAAATCAGTAGCAACTGGAATCGGGTCAAAAGACCTTGTAGAACTCATGTTTTGGCCGAAAAGGGCATATTCGGTATTTACCGAACCGTAGCCATAACCGCAGGTTATGAGCGAGGTAAAAATCATTAAAAAACTTTAAAATTCCCAAAATATTATTTTAATATAGTGGGTAAAAGTTTTGGTAACGAAATCTTGGTTTAGATGGTCGTTATGCTAATTGCGCCGTTAATTACTAAAGTTTACTTTAGTTGCGCTTTTTAGCATAACTCTCATTCTAGACCTCGGATTGACGTGAAACTTTAAGGACATGCTTATAATTTAATAAGCAAGGTTTTGGTCCGTTCACGTGTCCGAAATACTCGTTTTAATTTCAAAAGGCCGTTACGGTCAAATTTTTAGGCGAATGACGGAAATGCGCAAAAGACTCGGATAACTCACGAACCGATCACAGAGGTTTATACCAACATGTGACCTGGTCCTAAGGGAGTCCTAAGGTATATTTATACCTCACTAAAACGGGTCAGAACTGAAGTCAAAGCAAAAGTCAAACTTTTGCGACATTCGGCTCCGAACCGGGTCAATATAGCAAATGATCGATTCAAACGAGCGCAAACAAGTTTATACACTTAATATCATATTTTATAAGTGTCAAAACAGGTTTCATAACATATACATTACAGATTATGCATAAATCGCTAAAATAGCTTTCTGTTGACTTTTTAACCGCACGTTTGACTCGATATTTGACATAGTTAGAGTGGTGATCAGGGGGAACCTTTTTAGAGGTTTATTACCCACATAAATACCAACTCATAACCACTTTTGATTCGTCATAAGACTGAACCATTTGCAAGTTATTGTAATGACAACCGTTAGTTACGACGGTTGTGTTTATAGGCTAAAACTATGGAAATGTATGACCAAAATGGTTGTGAACGACTTACAGAAGTGTGTTCTTGCTTATAGAGCATAGAAAAGGACTTGAGAGCTTAGAATGATCAGTAGATGAGTTGTTTGAGTTGTGTGAATGTTGTAACCTCAACATTGCTATTTATAGTGCTCAAAAGGCCTTTAAATCATCACAACTCATGCTACAACTGATCATGGATGATGGGCAGGTGTCCCTAAGTGTTATGGGTCGAGTAGGGGGCGCCCATGCTCCATTAATTGGTTGTTGGTCGTTCAATGGCTCCAAAAGGCATGTAGTTACAAGTATTCTGCATCTGGGCGTCTAATGCGGCCCGCATGGGAGTTCCATGCGTTTATAATGCGGGCCGCCTGGGATTTAAATACCAGACGAGTAAAAGAGGAGGCTCGCGGCCCGCCTCAACTTAACCACAAATGCAATGCGGGTCGCGTGGGGCCTGTTTTTCAGATTTTTAAAATCTTTTGCAATGATTACGAAATCCTGGTAATTAATAACGAAATCTTTCGTAATGATTTACCTGACCTTTCGGTTTTGAAGGGGTAACTTTGCGGTTTGGCCCTCGGTTATTTACCGATAGGGGCCTCGTGTTATTTACCCGCGTTGTTAAGTCCCTGGTTAGTTTATTAATTATTCAGAAAGCCTTAACTTTCATTATTGACGCTTTTAACCCTTCTCATACGAATTCGAGTATAACTCTCTCGTTTTAAGACGGAACTTCGCGGAATTTACATAGTATATTCTAGTGAGTGTATAATACTGTTACGGAGCCTTGGGAACGTTAAAGGGTCACTCAGAGGTAATATTAAACATGTTGACACAGTTAACCCCTGTAGCTCGTAATCTCTCACTTTCTCCCGCGTTTCGTTTCCGTATGATCTATGATTTATTCGTTTGAAGGTTCAAGCGTTATTTAGGGTTACTATACAGTATATTTACCCTTGCTGACATTTATAACCCTCGAATTTATATACTTTCAAGGTTTGTCAAAATTAGTCCTTTATTTATTATAGATGCCACGTGTAAACAAATGACACGTGTTAACACATCATTGGACACAAAAATTCGAGGTGTTACATCCTCACCCCTTTAAAATAAATCTCGACCCGAGATTTACTCAAATAAATAGGGGTACTTTTCTTTCATTGTAGCTTCGACTTCCCACGTATATTCAGGACCTCTACGAGCATCCCATTTGACTTTTACGATCGGTACGTGTTTTCTGCGAAGCTTCTTTACCTGTCGATCTTCAATCGACAAAGGTTTTTCTATAAACTTTAAGCTCTCATCTATATGCACATCTGTGTGAGGAATCACCAATGATTCATCGGCGAAGCACTTTTTGAGATTGCAGATGTGGAACACATTATGAATTCCATTGAGCTCTTCAGGCAAGTTCAACTTATAGGCGACTGACCCGACCCGTTCAATGACCTCAAAAGGTCCTATGTATCTCGGACTCAGTTTGCCTTTCTTGCCGAAACGCATCAGCCCCTTCCAGGGTGATACCTTAAGCAACACTTTTTCACCTACTTCGAAGTGAAGATCCTTACGTTTTGGATCAGCGTAGCTTTTCTGCCTATCACGGGCAGCCTTGAGGCGTTCCCGGATCTGGACAATCTTGTCCGTCGTCTGGAAAACAATCTCTGGTCCCGATAATTGGACCTCTCCTACTTCCGCCCAACAAACAGGCGATCTACATTTCCTACCATATAATGCCTCAAAAGGCGCAGCCTTTATGCTGGTTTGGTAGCTATTATTGTAGGAGAATTCGATCAGGGGTAGGTTTTTATCCCAGTTACCACCTAAATCGATCGCACATGCACGAAGCATGTCTTCTAGCGTTTGGATAGTACGCTCACTTTGACCGTCCGTCTGTGGATGGTAAGCCGTACTAAAGTTTAAACGCGTGCCCAAAGATTGCTGGAAACTCTTCCAGAAGTGTGATGTGTATCTAGTATCCCTGTCCGAGATAATAGTCACAGGTATGCCGTGTAAGGCTACAATCTTATCAACATAAAGTTGGGCTAACATATCGGAGCTATACGTCTCCTTGATGGGTAGAAAATGAGCTGATTTAGTCAGCCTATCGACTATGACCCATATTGTATCGTTTCCTTTCCTGGTTTTGGGTAACTTGGTTATGAAATCCATAGTTACGCATTCCCACTTCCACTCGGGAAGTTCAGGCTGTTGTAGCAAGCCAGACGGCTTTTGGTGCTCGGCTTTGTCCTGAGCACAAGTCAAGCACTTTGCGACATGGGCGGCTACAGACTTTTTCAAGCCTATCCACCAATAATTTGCCTTTAAGTCTTGGTACATTTTGTCAGCACCAGGATGGACTGAGTATTTGGAACTATGGGCTTCCTGGAGGATAACATCTCGTAGTCCTCCATATATTGGAACCCATATACGTCCGTTCAATCTAAGGATTCCATCCTTGCTAAGAGTCAACTGCTCCTCAGTTACTCCTAACTTTTCATTAGGATAATTAGCTTCCAACACAGCCTCTCGCTGTGCAGCCAAAATCCTTTCTATTAAATTGTTCTTGACCTCAATGCTCTTGGCATTGATTCGAATAGGTTTTACCCTTTCTTTTCTGCTCAAGGCATCGGCGACTACATTCGCCTTGCCGGGATGGTACCTGATCTCGCAGTCATAATCATTCATGGTTTCCATCCAACGGCGCTGTCTCATGTTCAACTCTTTCTGGTTGAACAGGTGCTGGAGGCTTTTGTGATCAGAATAAATCACAAATTTAATACCATAAAGGTAATGCCTCCACAACTTCAGTGCAAATACAACGGCACCCAGCTCCAAATCATGGGTGGTGTAATTCTTTTCGTGCACCTTTAATTGCCTTGAAGCATAGGCAATCACCTTGCCCTTCTGCATAAGCACACACCCCATGCCCGTGTGTGATGCATCGCAATAAACTACGAATTCATCTGTACCTTCTGGTAATGTCAGCACAGGTGCGTTGCTTAGCTTTTGCTTCAGTATTTCGAAGGACTCTTGCTGCTTTGGGCCCCAAATGTACTTTTCTTTCTTCTTGGTCAAGGAAGTCAAGGGCGCAACAATCCTTGAAAAATTTTCAATAAACCTCCGGTAGTATCCTGCTAATCCCAGGAAACTACGGATTTCGGTAGGCGTCTTTGGCTCTTGCCAGTTCATGACTGCCTCTACCTTAGCGGGATCTACTTGGATACCACGCTCACTCACAACGTGACCTAAAAACTGAACCTCTCTTAGCCAGAATTCACATTTCGAGAATTTGGCGTAGAGTTTCTCACGCTGTAATAATTCGAGAATGCAACGGAGGTGCTTCTCGTGGTCTGCTTGGTTCTTGGAATATATAAGGATATCGTCGATGAAGACGATGACAAATTTGTCCAAATACGGCTTGCAAACGCGATTCATGAGATCCATGAACGCAGCCGGTGCATTTGTGAGCCCAAAAGGCATCACTAGGAACTCGTAATGACCATAGCGAGTCCTAAATGCAGTCTTGTGTACATCTTCATCTCTGACCCTTAGTTGATGATAGCCCGACCTTAAGTCGATCTTTGAGAAGTAGCTCGCTCCTTGCAGCTGATCGAATAGATCATCGATCCTTGGTAAAGGATATCTATTCTTTATGGTAACTTTATTTAGCTCTCGGTAGTCGATGCACAACCGCATCGATCCGTCCTTCTTCTTTACAAAAAGGACAGGAGCTCCCCAGGGAGATGAACTAGGTCTGATAAAACCTTTCGCCAGCAGTTCATCCAACTGGGTCCTCAGTTCTTTCATTTCCGTTGGAGCTAGCCTGTAAGGTGCTCTCGCTATCGGAGCTGCTCCAGGAATGATGTCAATTCTGAACTCCACTTGTCTATCTGGCGGCAAACCAGGTAGTTCTTCGGGAAAAACTTCGGGATATTCAGAAATGACAGGAAGATCCTCGATCTTCGGCTTAGGTTCTTCTATTATCACCTGAGCCATGTAAATTACACAGCCTCTGTCCAAACACCTTGAAGCTTTCAGCATAGATACGTCTTCGGGCAACCCGTACTGCGTATCTCCTCGAATGGTAAGAGATTCACCACTCGGAGTCTTTAGCACTATCTGTCTCTTGCCGCAAATGACTTGGGCCTGGTTATGGGATAACCAGTCCATGCCTAGCACAATGTCGAAACCCGCCAATTTGAAGGGAAGTAGAGATAAAGGAAAAGAATGGTTCCTAATGGACATTTCACATCCTTCTAGAACAGTTGAGACGGTTTCTATCGTACCGTCTGCTAACTCTACTTCGTATTTCGCATCAAGGGTTTTGATAGGCATATTTAGTAGTTGGCAAAATTTCTGGTCTACAAAGGATTTATCAGCGCCAGAATCGAATAGTACTCTTGCAAATATATTATTTACGAGAAAAGTACCTGTAAGCACATTGTCGTCCTTAACCGCTTCCTTTGCATCCATGCGAAAAACTCTCGCATTTGACTTCTTTGTCTCTTCCGCCTTCTTGGCATACTTTGGGCAATTACTCTTGATATGCCCCTTTTCATTACAACCATAGCAGGTTGCATCCTTGATCTTCTTGCACTCCACAGTCTTATGATCCTTGGACTTGCATAGTCCACAAGAAGGAGTCTTTGATTGTGACTGTGAGTTTGATGCAAATCTGCATTTCCCAGAGTGGGGTTTCTTGCAGATCTTACAGTTGGGCCTGTCACCAGCTTGCCCATCCTTCTTTGCCTCCGACCCTCTTTTGCCTTCACCGTTTCCACGGTGCTTCTTCCCTGATCTTCGTGAGGTATCATCCTCACGTTTTCTCTTCTCAGCCTCCTTGTTCCTTAGTGTCCTCAGACGGACAGCATCTAAAGTTAGAGACAAGGAGAGGTCAGTAACTGACCTGAAGGTCGTCGGCCGAGAAGCCTTTACGCTGGCCTTTATTGCAGGCTCTAATCCCCAATGAAACGGGCGATTCTTCTGGGTTCTGGTGTCACCAGGTATGGAACTAGACGAGACATGGTATTGAAACTCGTCAAATACGCCTGGCAGTCCAGGTTCGTCATCACCAGTGAGACAAAATCAGCCTCTATCTTCTCAACCTCGTGCTGAGGGCAGTAGTTTTCTTTAATGAGAGCAATAAATTCCTCCCATGTTATTTTGTACAAAGCAGACTTACCAGATGCCTGCACCAACGCCCTCCACCACGCCAGGGCCTCGCCCTTAAAAGACTGGGACACATACTTCACCACATCCCTCGCTGCACACCCGCTGATGTCCACAATAGTGTCCATCTCATCTAGCCAAGTGATGTAATCAACAGCACCTTTCTCCCCTGTAAATTCCCGGGGCTTACATGATACAAAGTATTTGTAGGTGCAACCCTTAGCACTAGATGCATCAGTATATTCTCTATCGCGATGAACGCTGTGCTCAGTGGACGAGTGTTTGTCGTCATCTTTCTTGGGTTCAGAGGGTGGTTTGGAGTGTGTCTTTGGTTTAGAGGGAGGTTTTGACACGGTTCTGCCTTGGGACTCGGTATATTGACGATCAATAGCTGCCTGAACAGCATTGTCAATCAGAGCCTTCAGTTGTGCGCCTGTCAAATGCACTGACGCATTGTCATAGTCATCTTCATTAGTATGGCTATTCTCTCCGTTGGGATCCGCCATTGTAACTTGAATCTGTTACAGAAGATAACAAAATTTTATTCAGGAGATTATTATATAATTGTCTTTTATGACAATTTGTCAACCATGGTACAGAGACCATATTTGGTTAACTTATTATTTCATTACATATTAGGATTTGAATATATCCTATTTCAACTATATAAATAGTACTGGCGGCATAAAGCCTAATCACGATGATGTTTTATAATATTAGCCGAGATTCCAGAGAATCAAAGGCATAGAGAGTTGAACCGTAGTTCTTTTATCTCTTTCTGACAGGGAGTCATAGACCACCACTGCCTTTTGTCGTTATAAGACAATTATTACGGCCCATAGGCACTACACCTCTAATGGATGTTTTAATATAGTTGGCCCGTAGGCACTACATCTCTAATGGATGTTTTAATATGGTTGGCCCGTAGGCACTACATCACTAAATGGATGTTTTATAATACTGGCCCGTAGGCACTACATCACTAATGGATGTTTTTATATGGTTGGCCCGTAGGCACTACATCACTAATGGATGTTTTTATAATACTGGCCCGTGGGCACTACATCACTAATGGATGTTTTTAATAATATTGGCCCGTAGGCATTACATCACTAATGGATGTTTTTATAATATTAATCACCTTCATTGGTGATTTAACCCATGATTTATAAATCATTTAGTTGGGTTTTGAAATCCTTAAAGGATTATTGTGTACGAATGACGTGCGTGATTTTAACGAATCACATCTGCCATGATTGTTAACATGCGTACAGAGGTTAACAGGGAATCAGAACCTTTTCAATTAGGCCGTACCATCTTGACTGGATCTTTAAAAGACACCAAGCTAGGTTTCACCCTTTAAGATTCTTTATTTAGGCAGATCAATATAAAAGGAATGGTTTTGATTTATTTTATACATATTAAAACAAAACTCATAACATACATTCCATAATCTCAAATACAATTACATATTGCCCTAAACGGGTCTTTCAATAGTACATGCCTCCATAGAGGTTTAAAAATATGTGACAAGTCCACGCAGGGACTAATACAAGATAGGTGTCCATGCAAGGACTAAAGATAAGTCCACGTAGGGACTGAAATACGATAAGTTGTCCACACAGGGACTTATTTCAAAGTAGAAATTACATTAGTACGACTATTAAGGGCTAGTGGTCACGTTTCTTCTTTTTGCCCTTTAGTAGGTTAGCCAAGCCCTTGAGAAATCCTCGGTGGCTTTTCTTTTCTTCCTCGAACTCCCTCTCCACACGATCTAGTCGATGGAGTATTTCTTCCTGTTCAGGAGGAGAGAAACGTGGTTGTGGCGCTTGATGCGAAACTGGAGGTCTGGGAGGTATTGGATACCCATGAGCTGAGTAGTCCGGTGGTCCCATGTTTCCATGTGCTCCGTCAGGGTAGCGCGCATTATATCTTGCCGAAACCACATATGGGTCGCGTTCATAGCCGTAGTTGTATTGTGCTTGTGACGGTTCGAACGGGTTGTAAGCCGTTGGACCCGTGTAAGCAGGTATGGGTTGGTCATACCCAAATGGTGGCGAATTTTGTGCAGCTGGTGCGGAGTTCGCCTCCTGTATAGGACTTGAAGGTCCTTCTTCTTGTAGTGGCGGATAGTGGCTACTACTAGAATGTCGAGGAGTGCTGAAGTGGATACCCCCTCCTCGTGTAGACATACGAGCATTTGTCCTCCTACGCCTTGGCGGATCAGGTATTACTGGTTGTGCCGGTGGCGGAGGTGGTGGCGTAACTGCCACAAAGCGTGAATCCTCAGAGGGATCTTGTGGATGTCTCGGTTGTTGTGATGTCTGTTGAGGTGGCGTATAGTACCACTCATGTCGGTCAAACAACGCTTGGAAACTGTCTGGTCCCTGATAGGGCGTTCCATGGAAGGATGACCCATCAGAAACTTCTATCGGATGCGTGGGCGTACCACGCGCTGGTTGAGTAGGATCCTCATCTTCCTCCATGGGATCTTCAGAAAAGTGGTCTTGTGGTCCTAGTGGAACAAAACCTGATGGTTCCTATATGTAGTCAGCCGGATTAAACTGACCTATGTAGTATGGAGTAGGGTCGTCATAATTCCGGTGCGATACCGAACGTTGTAGAGGTATGAAGGAAGGTTGTGGGTTGTTGGGATCATTTTCTGAGTTTGGCCCAACGGAGTGCCGGTAGGATGGCGTCGAGCTGTGCGAAGTGGAATGCCTCGCGGGTTTCGTAAAGATCTCTTCGTCGTTGTGGCTCTTCGCTCCGTGTCATCGAAGGATGTCTTGTACCAGATGGTCCAGCTTCGTTATCGTGATGTGTCACGATTTCTCCTCTGCCTCTTCGTCCCCTTCCTCTTCCTCGGAATATAACAGGTGGCATTTTCCTGCTTTATAAAACTTTAAATTCCAATAATAAAAGAAAAAGACAAAAAGGAGTATTAATCCGAATTTGTCCTATGTTGTTGTCTAGACTCAAGTATGTGCAATTGTGTCATTGAGATTAAACACATTAGGATAGTGTTTAATTCACTCAACGTTGGCTCTGATACCAACCTGTCACACCCCGATTTCCACGTGTCTCACCGGTGGGCCCGGTGGGGGATTACCGTGACGATGTTGGCAACAATATAGTCAAACCACACAATTATATAATGCACAGCGGAAGCTTAAAGATAAATAAATATATTTCAACCTCTGATTGTAATATCAAATGTATTACAGAAGTCGAATGTATCCACAGCGGATCAAAATAAATAATTATTGTTCATTCAGATACGGCATCGAGTTTGCGAGACTATTCGTGATGCTTAGGCAGCTAATACCAGCCAATTTCGTCTAGCACCTGCACTTAATCTTTTTGGGGAAAATACGTCAGTTTACACTGGTAAATACATTCAACTGACCACATTTGAAAATGTTTATTTAAAATTGATTTGAAATGCACAAGGCACAACTCTTTTATAACTTGGGAAAATTATAATAAAAATCTTGTGAACGTTTTACATGTTCTTTTATGCGTTCAGTAGCCCGGGTCCGTGCCGGGTTAAAGATTTATAGACACACCACGTTTGCGTAAAAACCGTAGTATAAAAACCAACGGCTACGTCTTTTAATTTAATGTCGACACTTTATACCGGGTGTACGCCTACACCGGGATGTCGATGGTCGTGGCCATTTCGTAAAATGATGCCAAGGATATCCGGGACAACGGTCATTAAACCCCCCAAAGGCTTATAAG